>NW_027675494.1:72500-87500 GCF_965601325.2 Salmo salar | reverse complement strand
GTGTGTGTGTGTGTCGGTGTGTGTGTGTGTGTTGTCGGTGTGTGTGTGTGTTGTCGGTGTGTGTGTGTGTGTCGTGTGTGTGTGTGTGTGTGTGTGTGTGTGTGTGTTGTCGGTGTGTGTGTGTGTGTGTTGTCGGTGTGTGTGTGTGTGTGTTGTCGGTGTGTGTGTGTGTGTTGTCGGTGTGTGTGTGTGTGTGTTGTCGGTGTGTGTGTGTGTGTGTTGTCGGTGTGTGTGTGTGTGTTGTCGGTGTGTGTGTGTGTGTGTTGTCGGTGTGTGTGTGTGTGTGTTGTCGGTGTGTGTGTGTGTGTGTTGTCGGTGTGTGTGTGTGTGTGTTGTCGGTGTGTGTGTGTGTGTTGTCGGTGTGTGTGTGTGTGTGTTGTCGGTGTGTGTGTGTGTGTGTTGTCGGTGTGTGTGTGTGTGTTGTCGGTGTGTGTGTGTGTGTGTTGTCGGGTGTGTGTGTGTGTGTTGTCGGTGTGTGTGTGTGTGTCGGTGTGTGTGTGTGTGTGTTGTCGGTGTGTGTGTGTTGTCGGTGTGTGTGTGTGTGTGTTGTCGGGTGTGTGTGTGTGTGTGTTGTCGTGTGTGTGTGTGTTGTCGGTGTGTGTGTGTGTGTGTGTCGGTGTGTGTGTGTGTGTGTTGTCGGTGTGTGTGTGTGTGTTGTCGGTGTGTGTGTGTTGTCGGTGTGTGTGTGTGTGTGTGTGTGTGTGTGTGTTGTCGGTGTGTGTGTGTGTGTGTTGTCGTGTGTGTGTGTGTGTGTGTGTGTGTGTGTGTTGTCGGTGTGTGTGTGTGTGTGTGTTGTCGGTGTGTGTGTGTGTGTTGTCGGTGTGTGTGTGTGTGTGTTGTCGGTGTGTGTGTGTGTGTGTTGTCGGTGTGTGTGTGTGTGTGTCGGTGTGTGTGTGTGTGTGTTGTCGGTGTGTGTGTGTGTTGTCGGTGTGTGTGTGTTGTCGGTGTGTGTGTGTGTGTGTTGTGTGTGTGTGTGTTGTCGGTGTGTGTGTGTGTGTTGTCGGTGTGTGTGTGTGTGTGTGTGTGTGTGTGTGTGTGTGTGTGTGTGTGTGTTGTCGGTGTGTGTGTGTGTGTTGTCGGTGTGTGTGTGTGTGTTGTCGGTGTGTGTGTGTGTGTGTGTTGTCGGTGTGTGTGTGTGTGTTGTCGGTGTGTGTGTGTGTGTGTTGTCGGTGTGTGTGTGTGTGTGTTGTCGGGTGTGTGTGTGTGTGTTGTCGGTGTGTGTGTGTTGTCGGTGTGTGTGTGTGTGTGTTGTCGGTTGTTGTGTGTGTGTGTTGTCGGAGTGTGTGTGTGTGTGTTGTCGGTGTGTGTGTGTGTGTTGTCGGTGTGTGTGTGTGTGTGTTGTCGGTGTGTGTGTGTGTGTGTGTGTTGTCGGTGTGTGTGTGTGTGTTGTCGGTGTGTGTGTGTGTGTTGTCGGTGTGTGTGTGTGTGTGTTGTCGGTGTGTGTGTGTGTGTGTGTTGTCGGTGTGTGTGTGTGTGTGTTGTCGGTGTGTGTGTGTGTGTGTGTTGTCGGTGTGTGTGTGTGTGTTGTCGGTGTGTGTGTGTGTGTTGTCGGTGTGTGTGTGTGTGTGTTGTCGGTGTGTGTGTGTGTGTTGTCGTGTGTGTGTGTGTGTGTTGTCGGTGTGTGTGTGTGTGTGTGTTGTCGGTGTGTGTGTGTGTGTTGTCGGTGTGTGTGTGTGTGTGTTGTCGGTGTGTGTGTGTGTGTGTTGTCGGTGTGTGTGTGTGTGTTGTCGGTGTGTGTGTGTGTGTGTTGTCGGTGTGTGTGTGTGTGTGTTGTCGGGTGTGTGTGTGTGTGTGTTGTCGGTGTGTGTGTGTTGTCGGTGTGTGTGTGTGTGTGTTGTCGGTGTGTGTGTGTGTGTCGGTGTGTGTGTGTGTGTGTTGTCGGTGTGTGTGTGTGTGTGTTGTCGGTGTGTGTGTGTGTGTGTGTTGTCGGTGTGTGTGTGTGTGTTGTCGGTGTGTGTGTGTGTGTGTTGTCGGTGTGTGTGTGTGTGTTGTCTGTGTGTGTGTGTGTGTGTTGTCGGTGTGTGTGTGTGTGTGTTGTCGGTGTGTGTGTGTGTGTTGTCTGTGTGTGTGTGTGTGTGTTGTCGGTGTGTGTGTGTGTGTGTTGTCGTGTGTGTGTGTGTGTGTTGTCGGTGTGTGTGTGTGTGTTGTCGGTGTGTGTGTGTGTGTGTTGTCGTGTGTGTGTGTGTGTGTTGTCGGTGTGTGTGTGTGTGTGTTGTCGGTGTGTGTGTGTGTGTGTTGTCGGAGTGTGTGTGTGTGTGTTGTCGGTGTGTGTGTGTGTGTCGGTGTGTGTGTGTGTGTGTTGTCGGTGTGTGTGTGTGTGTGTTGTCGGAGTGTGTGTGTGTGTGTTGTCGTGTGTGTGTGTGTTGTCGGTGTGTGTGTGTGTGTGTTGTCGGTGTGTGTGTGTGTGTGTTGTCGGTGTGTGTGTGTGTTGTCGGTGTGTGTGTGTTGTCAGTGTGTGTGTGTGTGTGTTGTGTGTGTGTGTGTTGTCGGTGTGTGTGTGTGTGTTGTCGGTGTGTGTGTGTGTGTGTGTGTGTGTGTGTGTTGTCGGTGTGTGTGTGTGTGTTGTCGGTGTGTGTGTGTGTGTTGTCGGTGTGTGTGTGTGTGTTGTCGGTGTGTGTGTGTGTGTGTGTTGTCGGTGTGTGTGTGTGTGTTGTCGGTGTGTGTGTGTGTGTGTTGTCGGTGTGTGTGTGTGTGTGTTGTCGGGAGTGTGTGTGTGTGTGTTGTCGGTGTGTGTGTGTTGTCGGTGTGTGTGTGTGTGTGTTGTCGGTGTGTGTGTGTGTGTGTTGTCGGGAGTGTGTGTGTGTGTGTTGTCGGTGTGTGTGTGTGTGTTGTCGGTGTGTGTGTGTGTGTGTGTGTGGTCGGTGTGTGTGTTGTCGGTGTGTGTGTGTGTGTTGTCGGTGTGTGTGTGTGTGTGTTGTCGGTGTGTGTGTGTGTGTTGTCGGTGTGTGTGTGTGTGTGTGTTGTCGGTGTGTGTGTGTGTGTTGTCGGTGTGTGTGTGTGTGTTGTCGGTGTGTGTGTGTGTGTGTTGTCGGTGTGTGTGTGTGTGTTGTCGGTGTGTGTGTGTTATCGGTGTGTGTGTGTGTGTGTGTGTTGTCGGTGTGTGTGTGTGTGTGTATGTGTTGTCGGTGTGTTTGTGTGTGTGTGTGTTGTCGGTGTGTGTGTGTTGTCGGTGTGTGTGTGTGTGTGTGTGTTGTCGGTGTGTGTGTGTGTGTTGTCGGTGTGTGTGTGTGTGTGTTGTCGGTGTGTGTGTGTGTGTGTTGTCGGTGTGTGTGTGTGTGTGTGTTGTCAGTGTGTGTGTGTGTGTGTTGTCGGTGTGTGTGTGTGTGTGTTATCGGTGTGTGTGTGTGTGTTGCCGGTGTGTGTGTGTGTGTTGTCGGTGTGTGTGTGTGTGTGTGTTGTCGGTGTGTGTGTGTGTGTGTTGTCGGTGTGTGTGTGTGTGTGTGTGTTGTCGGTGTGTGTGTGTGTGTGTGTTGTCAGTGTGTGTGTGTGTGTGTTGTCGGTGTGTGTGTGTGTTGTCGGTGTGTGTGTGTGTGTTGTGTGTGTGTGTGTTGTCAGTGTGTGTGTGTGTTGTCGGTGTGTGTGTGTGTGTGTGTGTGTGTTGTCGGTGTGTGTGTGTGTGTGTTGTAGGTGTGTGTGTGTGTGTTGTCGGTGTGTGTGTGTGTTGTCGGTGTGTGTGTGTGTGTGTGTGTGTGTGTGTGTGTGTGTGTTGTCGGTGTGTGTGTGTGTGTGTTGTCGGTGTGTGTGTGTGTGTTGTCGGTGTGTGTGTGTGTGTTGTCGGTGTGTGTGTGTGTGTGTTGTCGATGTGTGTGTGTGTGTGTTGTCGGTATGTTTGTGTGTGTGTGTTGTCGGTGTGTGTGTGTGTTGTGTGTGTGTGTGTGTGTTGTCGGTGTGTGTGTGTGTTGTCGGTGTGTGTGTGTTGTCAGTGTGTGTGTGTGTGTGTTGTGTGTGTGTGTGTTGTCGGTGTGTGTGTGTGTGTTGTCGGTGTGTGTGTGTGTGTGTGTGTGTTGTCGGTGTGTGTGTGTGTGTTGTCGGTGTGTGTGTGTGTGTGTGTTGTCGGTGTGTGTGTGTGTGTGTTGTCGGTGTGTGTGTGTGTGTTGTCGGTGTGTGTGTGTGTGTGTTGTCGGTGTGTGTGTGTGTGTGTTGTCGGTGTGTGTGTGTGTGTGTTGTCGGTGTGTGTGTGTGTGTGTTGTCGGTGTGTGTGTGTGTGTTGTCGGTGTGTGTGTGTGTGTGTTGTCGGTGTGTGTGTGTGTGTGTTGTCGGTGTGTGTGTGTGTGTTGTCGGTGTGTGTGTGTGTGTGTTGTCGGGAGTGTGTGTGTGTGTGTTGTCGGTGTGTGTGTGTTGTCGGTGTGTGTGTGTGTGTGTTGTCGGTGTGTGTGTGTGTGTTGTCGGTGTGTGTGTGTGTGTGTTGTCGGAAGTGTGTGTGTGTGTGTTGTCGGTGTGTGTGTGTTATCGGTGTGTGTGTGTGTGTGTGTGTTGTCGGTGTGTGTGTGTGTGTGTATGTGTTGTCGGTGTGTTTGTGTGTGTGTGTGTTGTCGGTGTGTGTGTGTTGTCGGTGTGTGTGTGTGTGTGTGTGTTGTCGGTGTGTGTGTGTGTGTTGTCGGTGTGTGTGTGTGTGTGTTGTCGGTGTGTGTGTGTGTGTGTTGTCGGTGTGTGTGTGTGTGTGTGTTGTCAGTGTGTGTGTGTGTGTGTTGTCGGTGTGTGTGTGTGTGTGTTGTCGGTGTGTGTGTGTGTGTTGCCGGTGTGTGTGTGTGTGTTGTCGGTGTGTGTGTGTGTGTGTGTTGTCGGTGTGTGTGTGTGTGTGTTGTCGGTGTGTGTGTGTGTGTGTGTGTTGTCGGTGTGTGTGTGTGTGTGTGTTGTCAGTGTGTGTGTGTGTGTGTTGTCGGTGTGTGTGTGTGTTGTCGGTGTGTGTGTGTGTGTTGTGTGTGTGTGTGTTGTCAGTGTGTGTGTGTGTTGTCGGTGTGTGTGTGTGTGTGTGTGTGTGTTGTCGGTGTGTGTGTGTGTGTGTTGTAGGTGTGTGTGTGTGTGTTGTCGGTGTGTGTGTGTGTTGTCGGTGTGTGTGTGTGTGTGTGTGTGTGTGTGTGTGTGTGTGTGTTGTCGGTGTGTGTGTGTGTGTGTTGTCGGTGTGTGTGTGTGTGTTGTCGGTGTGTGTGTGTGTGTTGTCGGTGTGTGTGTGTGTGTGTTGTCGATGTGTGTGTGTGTGTGTTGTCGGTATGTTTGTGTGTGTGTGTTGTCGGTGTGTGTGTGTGTTGTGTGTGTGTGTGTGTGTTGTCGGTGTGTGTGTGTGTTGTCGGTGTGTGTGTGTTGTCAGTGTGTGTGTGTGTGTGTTGTGTGTGTGTGTGTTGTCGGTGTGTGTGTGTGTGTTGTCGGTGTGTGTGTGTGTGTGTGTGTGTTGTCGGTGTGTGTGTGTGTGTTGTCGGTGTGTGTGTGTGTGTGTGTTGTCGGTGTGTGTGTGTGTGTGTTGTCGGTGTGTGTGTGTGTGTTGTCGGTGTGTGTGTGTGTGTGTTGTCGGTGTGTGTGTGTGTGTGTTGTCGGTGTGTGTGTGTGTGTGTTGTCGGTGTGTGTGTGTGTGTGTTGTCGGTGTGTGTGTGTGTGTTGTCGGTGTGTGTGTGTGTGTGTTGTCGGTGTGTGTGTGTGTGTGTTGTCGGTGTGTGTGTGTGTGTTGTCGGTGTGTGTGTGTGTGTGTTGTCGGGAGTGTGTGTGTGTGTGTTGTCGGTGTGTGTGTGTTGTCGGTGTGTGTGTGTGTGTGTTGTCGGTGTGTGTGTGTTGTCGGTGTGTGTGTGTGTGTGTTGTCGGGAAGTGTGTGTGTGTGTGTTGTCGGTGTGTGTGTGTTGTCGGTGTGTGTGTGTGTGTGTTGTCGGTGTGTGTGTGTGTGTGTTGTCGGTGTGTGTGTGTGTTGTCGGTGTGTGTGTGTTGTCAGTGTGTGTGTGTGTGTGTTGTGTGTGTGTGTGTTGTCGGTGTGTGTGTGTGTGTGTTGTCGGTGTGTGTGTGTGTGTGTGTGTGTGTGTGTTGTCGGTGTGTGTGTGTGTGTGTGTTGTCGGTGTGTGTGTGAGTGTTGTCGGTGTGTGTGTGTGTGTTGTCGGTGTGTGTGTGTGTGTGTGTTGTCGGTGTGTGTGTGTTGTCGGTGTGTGTGTGTGTGTGTTGTCGGTGTGTGTGTGTGTGTGTTGTCGGTGTGTGTGTGTGTTGTCGGTGTGTGTGTGTTGTCAGTGTGTGTGTGTGTGTGTTGTGTGTGTGTGTGTTGTCGGTGTGTGTGTGTGTGTTGTCGGTGTGTGTGTGTGTGTGTGTGTGTGTGTGTTGTCGGTGTGTGTGTGTGTGTTGTCGGTGTGTGTGTGAGTGTTGTCGGTGTGTGTGTGTGTGTTGTCGGTGTGTGTGTGTGTGTGTGTTGTCGGTGTGTGTGTGTGTGTTGTCGGTGTGTGTGTGTGTGTGTTGTCGGTGTGTGTGTGTGTGTGTTGTCGGGAGTGTGTGTGTGTGTGTTGTCGGTGTGTGTGTGTTGTCGGTGTGTGTGTGTGTGTGTTGTCGGTGTGTGTGTGTGTGTGTGTTGTCGGGAGTGTGTGTGTGTGTGTTGTCGGTGTGTGTGTGTGTGTTGTCGGTGTGTGTGTGTGTGTGTGTGTTGTCGGTGTGTGTGTGTGTGTGTGTGTTGTCGGTGTGTGTGTGTGTGTTGTCGGTGTGTGTGTGTGTGTTGTCGGTGTGTGTGTGTGTGTGTTGTCGGTGTGTGTGTGTGTGTGTGTTGTCGGTGTGTGTGTGTGTGTGTTGTCGGTGTGTGTGTGTGTGTGTGTTGTCGGTGTGTGTGTGTGTGTTGTCGGTGTGTGTGTGTGTGTTGTCGGTGTGTGTGTGTGTTGTCGGTGTGTGTGTGTGTGTGTTGTCGGTGTGTGTGTGTGTGTGTGTTGTCAGTGTGTGTGTGTGTGTGTTGTCGGTGTGTGTGTGTGTGTGTTATCGGTGTGTGTGTGTGTGTTGCCGGTGTGTGTGTGTGTGTTGTCGGTGTGTGTGTGTGTGTGTGTTGTCGGTGTGTGTGTGTGTGTGTTGTCGGTGTGTGTGTGTGTGTGTGTGTTGTCGGTGTGTGTGTGTGTGTGTGTTGTCAGTGTGTGTGTGTGTGTGTTGTCGGTGTGTGTGTGTGTTGTCGGTGTGTGTGTGTGTGTTGTGTGTGTGTGTGTTGTCAGTGTGTGTGTGTGTTGTCGGTGTGTGTGTGTGTGTGTGTTGTCGGTGTGTGTGTGTGTGTGTTGTAGGTGTGTGTGTGTGTGTTGTCGGTGTGTGTGTGTGTTGTCGGTGTGTGTGTGTGTGTGTGTGTGTTGTGTGTGTGTGTGTGTTGTCGGTGTGTGTGTGTGTGTGTTGTCGGTGTGTGTGTGTGTGTTGTCGGTGTGTGTGTGTGTGTTGTCGGTGTGTGTGTGTGTGTGTTGTCGATGTGTGTGTGTGTGTGTGTGTCGGTATGTTTGTGTGTGTGTGTTGTCGGTGTGTGTGTGTGTTGTGTGTGTGTGTGTGTGTTGTCGGTGTGTGTGTGTGTTGTCGGTGTGTGTGTGTTGTCAGTGTGTGTGTGTGTGTGTGTGTGTGTGTGTGTTGTCGGTGTGTGTGTGTGTGTTGTCGGTGTGTGTGTGTGTGTGTGTGTGTGTTGTCGGTGTGTGTGTGTGTGTTGTCGGTGTGTGTGTGTGTGTGTGTTGTCGGTGTGTGTGTGTGTGTGTTGTCGGTGTGTGTGTGTGTGTGTTGTCGTTGTGTGTGTGTGTGTGTTGTCGGTGTGTGTGTGTGTGTGTTGTCGGTGTGTGTGTGTGTGTGTTGTCGGTGTGTGTGTGTGTGTGTTGTCGGTGTGTGTGTGTGTGTGTTGTCGGTGTGTGTGTGTGTGTGTTGTCGGTGTGTGTGTGTGTGTGTTGTCGGTGTGTGTGTGTGTGTTGTCGGTGTGTGTGTGTGTGTGTTGTCGGGAGTGTGTGTGTGTGTGTTGTCGGTGTGTGTGTGTTGTCGGTGTGTGTGTGTGTGTGTTGTCGGTGTGTGTGTGTGTGTGTTGTCGGTGTGTGTGTGTGTTGTCGGTGTGTGTGTGTTGTCAGTGTGTGTGTGTGTGTGTTGTGTGTGTGTGTGTTGTCGGTGTGTGTGTGTGTGTTGTCGGTGTGTGTGTGTGTGTGTGTGTGTGTGTGTTGTCGGTGTGTGTGTGTGTGTGTGTTGTCGGTGTGTGTGTGTGTGTTGTCGGTGTGTGTGTGTGTGTTGTCGGTGTGTGTGTGTGTGTGTGTTGTCGGTGTGTGTGTGTTGTCGGTGTGTGTGTGTGTGTGTTGTCGGTGTGTGTGTGTGTGTTGTCGATGTGTGTGTGTGTGTGTTGTCGGTATGTTTGTGTGTGTGTGTTGTCGGTGTGTGTGTGTGTTGTGTGTGTGTGTGTGTGTTGTCGGTGTGTGTGTGTGTTGTCGGTGTGTGTGTGTTGTCAGTGTGTGTGTGTGTGTGTTGTGTGTGTGTGTGTTGTCGGTGTGTGTGTGTGTGTTGTCGGTGTGTGTGTGTGTGTGTGTGTGTGTTGTCGGTGTGTGTGTGTGTGTTGTCGGTGTGTGTGTGTGTGTGTGTTGTCGGTGTGTGTGTGTGTGTGTTGTCGGTGTGTGTGTGTGTGTGTTGTCGGTGTGTGTGTGTGTGTGTTGTCGGTGTGTGTGTGTGTGTGTTGTCGGTGTGTGTGTGTGTGTGTTGTCGGTGTGTGTGTGTGTGTGTTGTCGGTGTGTGTGTGTGTGTTGTCGGTGTGTGTGTGTGTGTGTTGTCGGTGTGTGTGTGTGTGTGTTGTCGGTGTGTGTGTGTGTGTTGTCGGTGTGTGTGTGTGTGTGTTGTCGGGAAGTGTGTGTGTGTGTGTTGTCGGTGTGTGTGTGTTGTCGGTGTGTGTGTGTGTGTGTTGTCGGTGTGTGTGTGTGTGTGTTGTCGGTGTGTGTGTGTGTTGTCGGTGTGTGTGTGTTGTCAGTGTGTGTGTGTGTGTGTTGTGTGTGTGTGTGTTGTCGGTGTGTGTGTGTGTGTTGTCGGTGTGTGTGTGTGTGTGTGTGTGTGTGTGTTGTCGGTGTGTGTGTGTGTGTGTGTTGTCGGTGTGTGTGTGAGTGTGTTGTCGGTGTGTGTGTGTGTGTGTTGTCGGTGTGTGTGTGTGTGTGTTGTCGGTGTGTGTGTGTGTGTGTTGTCGGTGTGTGTGTGTGTGTTGTCGGTGTGTGTGTGTGTGTGTTGTCGGTGTGTGTGTGTGTGTGTTGTCGGTGTGTGTGTGTGTGTTGTCGGTGTGTGTGTGTGTGTGTTGTCGGGAAGTGTGTGTGTGTGTGTTGTCGGTGTGTGTGTGTTGTCGGTGTGTGTGTGTGTGTGTTGTCGGTGTGTGTGTGTGTGTGTTGTCGGTGTGTGTGTGTGTTGTCGGTGTGTGTGTGTTGTCAGTGTGTGTGTGTGTGTGTTGTGTGTGTGTGTGTTGTCGGTGTGTGTGTGTGTGTTGTCGGTGTGTGTGTGTGTGTGTGTGTGTGTGTGTTGTCGGTGTGTGTGTGTGTGTGTGTTGTCGGTGTGTGTGTGAGTGTTGTCGGTGTGTGTGTGTGTGTTGTCGGTGTGTGTGTGTGTGTGTGTTGTCGGTGTGTGTGTGTTGTCGGTGTGTGTGTGTGTGTGTTGTCGGTGTGTGTGTGTGTGTGTTGTCGATGTGTGTGTGTGTGTGTTGTCGGTATGTTTGTGTGTGTGTGTTGTCGGTGTGTGTGTGTGTTGTGTGTGTGTGTGTGTGTTGTCGGTGTGTGTGTGTGTTGTCGGTGTGTGTGTGTTGTCAGTGTGTGTGTGTGTGTGTTGTGTGTGTGTGTGTTGTCGGTGTGTGTGTGTGTGTTGTCGGTGTGTGTGTGTGTGTGTGTGTGTGTTGTCGGTGTGTGTGTGTGTGTTGTCGGTGTGTGTGTGTGTGTGTGTTGTCGGTGTGTGTGTGTGTGTGTTGTCGGTGTGTGTGTGTGTGTGTTGTCGGTGTGTGTGTGTGTGTGTTGTCGGTGTGTGTGTGTGTGTGTTGTCGGTGTGTGTGTGTGTGTGTTGTCGGTGTGTGTGTGTGTGTGTTGTCGGTGTGTGTGTGTGTGTTGTCGGTGTGTGTGTGTGTGTGTTGTCGGTGTGTGTGTGTGTGTGTTGTCGGTGTGTGTGTGTGTGTTGTCGGTGTGTGTGTGTGTGTGTTGTCGGGAAGTGTGTGTGTGTGTGTTGTCGGTGTGTGTGTGTTGTCGGTGTGTGTGTGTGTGTGTTGTCGGTGTGTGTGTGTGTGTGTTGTCGGTGTGTGTGTGTGTTGTCGGTGTGTGTGTGTTGTCAGTGTGTGTGTGTGTGTGTTGTGTGTGTGTGTGTTGTCGGTGTGTGTGTGTGTGTTGTCGGTGTGTGTGTGTGTGTGTGTGTGTGTGTGTTGTCGGTGTGTGTGTGTGTGTGTGTTGTCGGTGTGTGTGTGTGTGTTGTCGGTGTGTGTGTGTGTGTTGTCGGTGTGTGTGTGTGTGTGTGTTGTCGGTGTGTGTGTGTTGTCGGTGTGTGTGTGTGTGTGTTGTCGGTGTGTGTGTGTGTGTGTTGTCTGTGTGTGTGTGTGTTGTCGGTGTGTGTGTGTTGTCAGTGTGTGTGTGTGTGTGTGTGTGTGTGTGTGTTGTCGGTGTTTGTGTGTGTGTTGTCGGTGTGTGTGTGTGTGTGTGTGTGTGTGTGTTGTCGGTGTGTGTGTGTGTGTGTTGTCGGTGTGTGTGTGTGTGTGTGTCGGTGTGTGTGTGTGTGTTGTCGGTGTGTGTGTGTGTGTTGTCGTGTGTGTGTGTGTGTGTGTTGTCGGTGTGTGTGTGTGTGTGTTGTCGGTGTGTGTGTGTGTGTGTGTTGTCGGTGTGTGTGTGTGTGTGTGTTGTCGTGTGTGTGTGTGTGTGTTGTCGGTGTGTGTGTGTGTGTGTCGGTGTGTGTGTGTGTGTTGTGTGTGTGTGTTGTCGTGTGTGTGTGTGTTGTCGGTGTGTGTGTGTGTGTGTGTGTCGTGTGTGTGTGTGTGTGTGTTGTCGGTGTGTGTGTGTGTTGTCGGTGTGTGTGTGTGTGTGTGTGTTGTGGTGTGTGTGTGTGTGTCGGTGTGTGTGTGTGTGTGTTGTCGGTGTGTGTGTGTGTGTTGTCGGTGTGTGTGTGTGTGTTGTCGGTGTGTGTGTGTGTGTGTTGTCGGTGTGTGTGTGTGTGTGTTGTCGGTGTGTGTGTGTGTGTGTTGTCGGTGTGTGTGTGTGTGTGTGTTGTCGGTGTGTGTGTGTGTGTGTTGTCGGTGTGTGTGTGTGTGTTGTCGGTGTGTGTGTGTGTGTGTGTTGTCGGTGTGTGTGTGTGTGTTGTCGGTGTGTGTGTGTTGTCGTGTGTGTGTGTGTGTGTTGTGTGTGTGTGTGTTGTCGGTGTGTGTGTGTGT
This sequence comes from Salmo salar, assembly GCF_965601325.2. Lineage (NCBI taxonomy): Eukaryota > Metazoa > Chordata > Actinopteri > Salmoniformes > Salmonidae > Salmo > Salmo salar. Next base: position 76,186 of record NW_027675494.1, on the reverse strand, counting down.
GTTGTTGGTGTGTGTGTGTGTGTGTGTGTGTTGTCGTGTGTGTGTGTGTGTTGTCGGTGTGTGTGTGTTGTCGGTGTGTGTGTGTGTGTGTTGTCGGTGTGTTTGTGTGTGTGTGTGTTGTCGGTGTGTGTGTGTTGTCGGTGTGTGTGTGTGTGTGTGTGTTGTCGGTGTGTGTGTGTGTGTTGTCGGTGTGTGTGTGTGTGTGTTGTCGGTGTGTGTGTGTGTGTGTTGTCGGTGTGTGTGTGTGTGTGTGTTGTCAGTGTGTGTGTGTGTGTGTTGTCGGTGTGTGTGTGTGTGTGTTATCGGTGTGTGTGTGTGTGTTGCCGGTGTGTGTGTGTGTGTTGTCGGTGTGTGTGTGTGTGTGTGTTGTCGGTGTGTGTGTGTGTGTGTTGTCGGTGTGTGTGTGTGTGTGTGTGTTGTCGGTGTGTGTGTGTGTGTGTGTTGTCAGTGTGTGTGTGTGTGTGTTGTCGGTGTGTGTGTGTGTTGTCAGTGTGTGTTGTGTGTGTGTGTGTGTGTTGTGTGTGTGTGTGTTGTCGGTGTGTGTGTGTGTGTGTTGTCGGTGTGTGTGTGTGTGTGTGTGTGTTGTCGGTGTGTGTGTGTGTTGTAGGTGTGTGTGTGTGTGTTGTCGGTGTGTGTGTGTGTTGTCGGTGTGTGTGTGTGTGTGTGTGTTGTGTGTGTGTGTGTGTGTTGTCGGTGTGTGTGTGTGTGTGTTGTCGGTGTGTGTGTGTGTGTTGTCGGTGTGTGTGTGTGTGTTGTCGGTGTGTGTGTGTGTGTGTTGTCGATGTGTGTGTGTGTGTGTTGTCGGTATGTTTGTGTGTGTGTGTTGTCGGTGTGTGTGTGTGTTGTGTGTGTGTGTGTGTGTTGTCGGTGTGTGTGTGTGTTGTCGGTGTGTGTGTGTTGTCAGTGTGTGTGTGTGTGTGTTGTGTGTGTGTGTGTTGTCGGTGTGTGTGTGTGTGTTGTCGGTGTGTGTGTGTGTGTGTGTTGTCGTGTGTGTGTGTGTGTGTTGTCGGTGTGTGTGTGTGTGTGTGTTGTCGGTGTGTGTGTGTGTTGTCGGTGTGTGTGTGTTGTCAGTGTGTGTGTGTGTGTGTTGTGTGTGTGTGTGTTGTCGGTGTGTGTGTGTGTGTTGTCGGTGTGTGTGTGTGTGTGTGTGTGTTGTCGGTGTGTGTGTGTGTGTTGTCGGTGTGTGTGTGTGTGTGTGTGTGTCGGTGTGTGTGTGTGTGTGTGTGTTGTCGGTGTGTGTGTGTGTGTTGTCGGTGTGTGTGTGTGTGTGTTGTCGGTGTGTGTGTGTGTGTGTTGTCGGTGTGTGTGTGTGTGTGTGTGTCGGTGTGTGTGTGTGTGTTGTCGGTTTGTGTGTGTGTGTTGTCGGTGTGTGTGTGTGTGTGTTGTCGGTGTGTGTGTGTGTGTTGTCGGTGTGTGTGTGTTATCGGTGTGTGTGTGTGTGTGTGTGTTGTCGGTGTGTGTGTGTGTGTGTATGTGTTGTCGGTGTGTTTGTGTGTGTGTGTGTTGTCGGTGTGTGTGTGTTGTCGGTGTGTGTGTGTGTGTGTGTTGTCGGTGTGTGTGTGTGTGTTGTCGGTGTGTGTGTGTGTGTGTTGTCGGTGTGTGTGTGTGTGTGTTGTCGGTGTGTGTGTGTGTGTGTGTTGTCAGTGTGTGTGTGTGTGTGTTGTCGGTGTGTGTGTGTTGTGTTGTCGGTGTGTGTGTGTGTGTTGCCGGTGTGTGTGTGTGTGTTGTCGGTGTGTGTGTGTGTGTGTGTTGTCGGTGTGTGTGTGTGTGTGTTGTCGGTGTGTGTGTGTGTGTGTGTGTTGTCGGTGTGTGTGTGTGTGTGTGTTGTCAGTGTGTGTGTGTGTGTGTTGTCGGTGTGTGTGTGTGTTGTCGGTGTGTGTGTGTGTGTTGTGTGTGTGTGTTGTCAGTGTGTGTGTGTGTTGTCGGTGTGTGTGTGTGTGTGTGTGTGTTGTCGGTGTGTGTGTGTGTGTGTTGTAGGTGTGTGTGTGTGTGTTGTCGGTGTGTGTGTGTGTTGTCGGTGTGTGTGTGTGTGTGTGTGTGTGTGTGTGTGTGTGTGTTGTCGGTGTGTGTGTGTGTGTGTTGTCGGTGTGTGTGTGTGTGTTGTCGGTGTGTGTGTGTGTGTTGTCGGTGTGTGTGTGTGTGTGTTGTCGATGTGTGTGTGTGTGTGTTGTCGGTATGTTTGTGTGTGTGTGTTGTCGGTGTGTGTGTGTGTTGTGTGTGTGTGTGTGTGTTGTCGGTGTGTGTGTGTGTTGTCGGTGTGTGTGTGTTGTCAGTGTGTGTGTGTGTGTGTTGTGTGTGTGTGTGTTGTCGGTGTGTGTGTGTGTGTTGTCGGTGTGTGTGTGTGTGTGTGTGTGTTGTCGGTGTGTGTGTGTGTGTGTTGTCGGTGTGTGTGTGTGTGTGTGTTGTCGGTGTGTGTGTGTGTGTGTTGTCGGTGTGTGTGTGTGTGTGTTGTCGGTGTGTGTGTGTGTGTGTTGTCGGTGTGTGTGTGTGTGTGTTGTCGGTGTGTGTGTGTGTGTGTTGTCGGTGTGTGTGTGTGTGTGTTGTCGGTGTGTGTGTGTGTGTTGTCGGTGTGTGTGTGTGTGTGTTGTCGGTGTGTGTGTGTGTGTGTTGTCGGTGTGTGTGTGTGTGTGTTGTCGGTGTGTGTGTGTGTGTTGTCGTGTGGTGTGTGTGTGTGTGTTGTCGGTGTGTGTGTGTGTGTGTTGTCGGTGTGTGTGTGTGTGTTGTCGGTGTGTGTGTGTGTGTTGTCGGTGTGTGTGTGTGTGTGTTGTCGGTGTGTGTGTGTTGTCGGTGTGTGTGTGTGTGTGTTGTCGGTGTGTGTGTGTGTGTGTTGTCGGTGTGTGTGTGTGTTGTCGGTGTGTGTGTGTTGTCAGTGTGTGTGTGTGTGTGTTGTGTGTGTGTGTGTTGTCGGTGTGTGTGTGTGTGTTGTCGGTGTGTGTGTGTGTGTGTGTGTGTGTGTGTGTGTTGTCGGTGTGTGTGTGTGTGTGTGTTGTCGTGTGTGTGTGTGTGTGTTGTCGGTGTGTGTGTGTGTGTTGTCGGTGTGTGTGTGTGTGTGTGTTGTCGGTGTGTGTGTGTTGTCGGTGTGTGTGTGTGTGTGTTGTCGGTGTGTGTGTGTGTGTGTTGTCGGTGTGTGTGTGTGTTGTCGGTGTGTGTGTGTTGTCAGTGTGTGTGTGTGTGTGTGGTGTGTGTGTGTGTTGTCGGTGTGTGTGTGTGTGTTGTCGGTGTGTGTGTGTGTGTGTGTGTGTGTGTGTTGTCGGTGTGTGTGTGTGTGTGTGTTGTCGGTGTGTGTGTGGTGTTGTCGGTGTGTGTGTGTGTGTGTTGTCGGTGTGTGTGTGTGTGTGTTGTCGGTGTGTGTGTGTGTGTTGTCGGTGTGTGTGTGTTGTCAGTGTGTGTGTGTGTGTGTTGTGTGTGTGTGTGTGTTGTCGGTGTGTGTGTGTGTGTTGTCGGTGTGTGTGTGTGTGTTGTCGTGTGTGTGTGTGTGTTGTCGGTGTGTGTGTGTGTGTGTTGTCGGTGTGTGTGTGAGTGTTGTCGGTGTGTGTGTGTGTGTTGTCGTGTGTGTGTGTGTGTGTGTGTCGGTGTGTGTGTGTGTGTTGTCGGTGTGTGTGTGTGTGTGTTGTCGGTGTGTGTGTGTGTGTGTTGTCGGGAGTGTGTGTGTGTGTGTCGGTGTGTGTGTGTGTGTGTTGTCGGGT
>NW_027675494.1:50000-67500 GCF_965601325.2 Salmo salar | reverse complement strand
TGTCGGTGTGTGTGTGTGTGTGTTGTCGGTGTGTGTGTGTGTGTGTGTTGTCGTGTGTGTGTGTGTGTGTTGTCGGTGTGTGTGTGTTGTGTGTGTGTGTGTCGGTGTGTGTGTGTGTGTGTTGTCGGTGTGTGTGTGTGTGTGTGTCGTGTGTGTGTGTGTGTGTGTTGTCGGTGTGTGTGTGTGTGTGTGTTGTCGGTGTGTGTGTGTGTGTGTGTGTCGGTGTGTGTGTGTTGTCGGTGTGTGTGTGTGTGTGTGTCGGTGTGTGTGTGTGTGTGTGTGTTGTCGGTGTGTGTGTGTGTGTGTGTTGTCGGTGTGTGTGTGTGTTGTCGTGTGTGTGTGTGTGTGTGTTGTCGGTGTGTGTGTGTGTGTTGTCGGTCGTGTGTGTGTGTGTTGTCGGTGTGTGTGTGTGTGTGTTGTCGTGTGCGTGTGTTGTCGGTGTGTGTGTGTGCGTTGTCGGTGTGTGTGTGTGTTGTCGTGTGTGTGTGTGTGTTGTCGGTGTGTGTGTTGTGTGTGTGTTGTCGGTGTGTGTGTGTGTGTGTTGTCGGTGTGTGTGTGTGTGTTGTCGGTGTGTGTGTGTCGTGTGTGTCGTCGTGTGTGTGTGTGTGTGTTGTCGGTGTGTGTGTGTGTGTGTTGTCGGTGTGTGTGTGTGTGTGTGTTGTCGGTGTGTGTGTGTGTGTTGTCGGTGTCGGTGTGTGTGTCGTGTGTGTCGTGTGTGTGTGTGTTGTGTGTGTGTTGTCGGTGTGTGCGTGTGTGTTGTCGGTGTGTGTGTGTGTGTGTGTCGTTGTCGGTGTGTGTGTGTGTGTGTTGTCGGTGTGTGTGTCGTGTGTGTGTTGTCGGTGTGTGTGTGTGTGTGTGTGTTGTCGGTGTGTGTGTGTGTGTTGTCGGTGTGTGTGTGTGTGTGTTGTCGGTGTGTGTGTGTGTGTGTGTTGTCGGTGTGTGTGTGTGTGTGTGTCGGTGTGTGTGTGTGTGTGTGTTGTCGGTGTGTGTGTGTGTGTGTTGTCGGGTGTGTGTGTGTGTGTGTTGTCGGTGTGTGTGTGTGTGTGTGTTGTCGGTGTGTGTGTGTGTGTGTTGTCGGTGTGTGTGTGTGTGTGTGTGTGTTGTCGGTGTGTGTGTGTGTGTGTTGTCGGTGTGTGTGTGTGTGTTGTCGGTGTGTGTGTGTGTGTGTGTGTTGTCGGTGTGTGTGTGTGTGTTGTCGGTGTGTGTCGGTGTGTGTGTGTGTGTTGTCGGTGTGTGTGTGTGTGTGTCGGTGTCGGTGTGTGTGTGTGTTGTCGGTGTGTGTGTGTGTGTGTTGTCGGTGTGTGTGTGTGTGTGTTGTCGGTGTCGTGTGTGTGTGTGTTGTCGTGTGTGTCGTGTGTGTGTGTGTGTGTTTGTCGGTGTGTGTGTGTCGTGTGTTGTCGGTGTGTGTGTGTGTGTGTGTTGTCGGTGTGTGTGTGTGTTGTCGGTGTGTGTGTGTGTGCGTGTTGTCGTGTGTGTGTGTGTGTGTTGTCGGTGTGTGTGTGTGTGTTGTCGGTGTGTGTGTGTGTGTGTTGTCGGTGTTGTGTGTGTGTGTGTTGTCGGCTGTGTGTGTGTGTGTTGTCGGTGTGTGTGTGTGTCGGTGTGTGTGTCGTGGTGTCGGTGTGTGTGTGTGTGTGTCGGTGTGTCGTGTGTGTGTGTGTGTTGTCGGTGTGTGTGTGTGTGTGTGTGTTGTCGGTGTGTGTGTGTGTGTGTTGTCGGTGTGTGTGTGTGTTGTCGGTGTGCGTGTGTGTGTGTGTGTGTGTGTGTCGTCGTGTGTGTGTGTGTTGTCGGTGTGTGTGTGTGTGTGTGTGTTGTCGGTGTGTGTGTGTGTGTGTGTTGTCGGTGTGTGTGTGTGTGTGTTGTCGGTGTGTGTGTGTGTTGCCGGTGTCGTGTGTGTGTGTGTGTTGTCGGTGTGTGTGTGTGTGTGTTGTCGGTGTGTGTGTGTGTGTGTTGTCGGTGTGTGTGTGTGTGTATGTCGGTGTCGGTGTGTGTGTGTGTGTGTGTCGGTGTGTGTGTGTGTGTTGTCGGTGTGTGTGTGTGTGTTGTCTGTCGGTGTGTGTGTGTGTGTTGTCGGTGTGTGTGTGTGTGTGTGTGTTGTCGGTGTGTGTGTGTGTGTTGTCGGTGTGTGTGTGTGTGTGTTGTCGGTGTGTGTGTGTGTGGTGTTGTCGGTGTGTGTGTGTGTGTGTGTGTTGTCGGTGTGTGTGTGTTGTCGGTGTCGTGTGTGTGTGTGTGTTGTCGGTGTGTGTGTGTTGTCGGTGTCGTGTGTGTGTGTGTGTGTGTTGTCGGTGTGTGTGTGTGTGTTGTCGGTGTGTGTGTGTTGTCGGTGTGTGTGCGTGTGTGTGTGTGTGTGTGTTGTCGGTGTGTGTGTGTTTATGTGTTGTCGGTGTGTGTGTGTGTGTGTTGTCGGTGTGTGCGTGTTGTGTGTGTCAGTGTGTGTGTGTGTTGTCGGTGTGTGTGTTGTCGGGTGTGTGTGTGTGTGTGTTGTCGGTGTGTGTGTGTGTGTTGTCGGTGTGTGTGTGTGTGTGTGTGTGTGTTGTCGGTGTGTGTGTGTGTGTTGTCGGTGTGTGTGTGTGTGTTGTCGGTGTGTGTGTGTGTGTGTGTTGTCCGCGTGTGTGTGTGTGTGTGTTGTCAGTGTGTGTGTGTGTGTTGTTGTGTGTGTGTGTGTTGTCGGTGTGTGTGTGTGTGTGTTGTCGGTGTGTGTGTATGTGTGTGTATGTGTGTGTTGTCGGTGTGTGTGTGTGTGTGTGTGTCGGTGTGTGTGTTGTCGGTGTGTGTGTGTGTGTGTGTGTGTCGTGTGTGTGTGTCGGTGTGTGTGTGTGTGTGTGTGTGTGTGTGTGTGTCGGTGTGTGTGTGTGTGTTGTCGGTGTGTGTGTGTGTGTGTGTTGTCGGTGTGTGTGTGTGTGTGTGTTGTCGGTGTGTGTGTGTGTGTGTGTGTTGTCGGTGTGTGTGTGTTGTCGGTGTGTGTGTGTTGTCGGTGTGTGTGTGTGTTGTCGGTGTGTGTGTGTGTGTTGTCGGTGTGTGTGTGTGTGTGTTGTCGGTGTGTGTGTGTGTGTGTGTGTTGGTCGTGTGTGTGTGTGTGTGTGTTGTCGGTGTGTGTGTGTGTGGTGTGTGTGTCAGTGTGTGTGTGTGTGTTGTCGGTGTGTGTGTGTGTGTTGTCGGTGTGTGTGTGTGTGTGTTGTCGGTGTGTGTGTGTGTGGGTCGGTGTGTGTGTATGTGTGTGTGTGTATTGTCGGTGTGTGTGTGTGTGTTGTCGGTGTGTGTGTGTGTGTGTTGTCGGTGTGTGTGTGTTTATGTGTTGTCGGTGTGTGTGTGTGTGTGTTGTCGGTGTGTGTGTGTGTGTGTTGTTGGTGTGTGTGTGTGTGTGTGTTGTCGGTGTGTGTGTGTGTATGTGTTGTCGGTGTGTGTGTGTGTGTGTGTTGTCAGTGTGTGTGTGTGTGTGTTGTCGGTGTGTGTGTGTGTTGCATGTGTGTGTGTGTGTGTGTTGTCGGTGTGTGTGTGGTGTGTGTGTGTGTGTGTTGTCGGTGTGTGTGTGTGTTGTCGGTGTGTGTGTGTGTGTGTGTCGGTGTGTGTGTGTGTGTGTTGTGGGTGTGTGTGTGTGTGTTGTCAGTGTTTGTGTGTGTGTGTTGTCGGTGTGTGTGTGTGTGTGTGTTGTCGGTGTGTGTGTGTGTGTTGTGTGTGTGTGTGTTGTCGGTGTGTGTGTGTGTGTTGTCCGAGTGTGTGTGTGTGTGTGTGTGTGTTGTCGGTGTGTGTGTTGTGTGTGTGTGTGTGTGTGTGTGTGTTGTCGGTGTGTGTGTGGTGTGTGTGGGTGTGTGTGTGTGTGTGTGTGTGTGTGTGTGTGTTGTCGGTGTGTGTGTGTGTGTGTTGTGTGTTGTCAGTGTGTGTGTGTGTGTGCGTTGTCGGTGTGTGTGTGTGTGTGTGTTGTCGGTGTGTTGTCGGTGTGTGTGTGTGTTGTTGGTCGGTGTGTGTGTGTGTGTTGTCAGTGTGTGTGTGTGTGTGTGTTGTCGGTGTGTGTGTGTGTGTGTGTGTTGTCGGTGTGTGTGTGTTGTCGGTGTGTGTGTGTTGTCGGTGTGTGTGTGTGTTGTCGGTGTGTGTGTGTGTGTTGTCGGGTGTGTGTGTGTGTGTGTTGTCGGTGTGTGTGTGTGTGTGTGTTGTCGGTGTGTGTGTGTGTGTTGTCGGTGTGTGTGTGTGTGTGTTGTCAGTGTGTGTGTGTGTGTGTCGTCGGTGTGTGTGTGTGTGTGTGTGTGTTATCGGTGTGTGTGTGTGTGTCGCCGGTGTGTGTGTGTTGTCGGGGTGTGTGTGTGTGTGTGTGTTGTCGGTGTGTGTGTGTTGTCGGTGTGTGTGTGTGTGTGTGTTGTCGGTGTGTGTGTGTGTGTGTTGTCGGAGTGTGTGTGTGTGTGTTTGTCGGTGTGTGTGTGTGTTGTCGGTGTGTGTGTGTGTGTGTGTGTTGTCGGTGTGTGTGTGTTGTTGGTGTGTCTGTGTGTTGTTGGTGTGTCTGTGTGTGTGTGTTGTCGGTGTGTGTGTGTGTGTGTGTGTGTGTCGGTGTGCGTGTGTGTTGTCGGTGTGTGTGTGTTGTCGGTGTGTGTGTGTGTGTGTTGTCGGTGTGTGTGTGTGTGTTGTCCCGGTGTGTGTGTGTGTGTGTGTTGTCGGTGTGTGTGTGTGTGTGTGTTGTCGGTGTGTGTGTGTGTGTGTTGTCGGTGTGTGTGTGTGTGTGTTTGTTGCGTGTGTGTGTGTGTGTTGTCGGTGTGTGTGTGTTGTCAGTGTGTGTGTGTGTGTGTTGTCGGTGTGTGTGTGTGTGTGTTGTCGGTGTTTGTGTGTATGTGTTGTCGGTGTGTGTGTGTGTGTGTGTGTGTGTGTGTGTGTTGTCGGTGTGTATGTGTGTGTGTTGTCAGTGTGTGTGCGTGTGTGTGTTGTCGGTGTGTGTGTGTGTGTGTTGTCCGGTGTGTGTGTGTGTGTTGTCGGTGTGTGTGTGTGTGTGTTGTAGGTGTGTGTGTGTGTTGTGTGTTGTCGGTGTGTGTTTGTGTGTGTTGTCGGTGTGTGTGTTGTGGTGTGTGTGTCGGTGTGTGTGTGTTGTCGGTGTGTGTGTGTGTGTGTGTGTGTTGTCGGTGTGTGTGTGTGTGTGTGTGTTGTCGGTGTGTGTGTGTGTGTGTGTGTGTGTGTGTGGTCGGTGTGTGTGTGCTGTCGGTGTGTGTGTGTGTTGTTGTCGGTGTGTGTGTGTGTGTGTTGTCGGTGTGTGTGTGTGTTGTGTGTGTGTTGTCGGGTGTGTGTGTGTTGTGGTGTGTCGGTGTGTGTGTGTGTGTGTTGTCGGTGTGTGTGTGTGTTGTCGGTGTGTGTGTGTGTGTTGTCGGTGTGTGTGTGTGTTGTCGGTGTGTGTGTGTGTGTTGTGTGTGTGTGTTGTCGGTGTGTGTGTGTGTGTGTGTTGTCGGTGTGTGTGTGTTGTTGGTGTGTGTGTGTTGTCGGTGTGTGTGTGTGTGTTGTCGGTGTGTGTGTGTGTGTTGTCGGTGTCGGTGTGTGTGTGTGTGTTGTCGGTGTGTGTGTGTGGTGTTGTCGGTGTGTGTGTGTGTTGTCGGTGTTGTCGTGTGTGTGTGTGTGTTGTCGGTGTGTGTGTGTGTGTGTGTGTGTTGTCGGTGTGTGTGTGTGTTGTCGGTGTGTGTGTGTGTGTTGTGTGTGTGTGTTGTCGGTGTGTGTGTGTGTGTTGTCGGTGTGTGTGTGTTGTTGGTGTGTGTGTGTGTTGTCGGTGTGTGTGTGTGTGTGTTGTCGGTGTGTGTGTGTGTTGTCGGTTGTGTGTGTGTGTGTGGTTGTCGGTGTGTGTGTGTGTGTGTTGTCGGTGTGTGTGTGTGTGTTGTCGGTGTGTGTGTGTGTGTTGTGTGTGTGTCTGTGTGTGTGTGTGTTGTCGGTGTGTGTGTGTGTGTGTGTGTGTTGTCGGTGTGTGTGTGTGTGTGTGTTGTCGGTGTGTGTGTGTGTGTGTGTGTGTTGTCGGTGTGTGTGTGTGTGTTGTCGGTGTGTTGTGTGTGTGTTTGTGTGTGTGTGTCGGTGTGTCGTGTGTTGTCGGTGTGTGTGTGTGTGTGTGTGTGTTGTCGGTGTGTGTGTGTGTGTGTGTTGTCGGTGTGGTGTGTGTGTGTTGTCAGTGTGTGTGTGTGTGTGTGTTGTCGTGTGTGTGTGTGTGTGTGTGTGTGTGTGTGTGTTGTCGGTGTGTGTGTGTGTGTGTCGTTGTCGGTGTGTGTGTGTGTGTGTTGTCGGTGTGTGTGTGTGTGTGTTGTCGGTGTGTGTGTGTGTTGTGTGTGTGTGTGTGTTGTTGTCGGTGTGTGTGTGTGTTGTCGGTGTGTGTGTGTTGTCAGTGTGTGTGTGTGTGTGTTGTGTGTGTGTGTGTTGTCGTGTGTGTGTGTGTGTGTTGTCGGTGTGTGTGTGTGTGTGTGTGTGTTGTCGGTGTGTGTGTGTGTGTTGTCGGTGTGTGTGTGTGTGTGTGTTGTCGGTGTGTGTGTGTGTTGTCGGTGTGTGTGTGTTGTCAGTGTGTGTGTGTGTGTGTGTGTGTGTGTGTGTGTTGTCGGTGTGTGTGTGTGTGTTGTCGGTGTGTGTGTGTGTGTGTGTGTGTTGTCGGTGTGTGTGTGTGTGTTGTCGGTGTGTGTGTGTGTGTGTGTGTGTGTTGTCGGTGTGTGTGTGTGTGTTGTCGGTGTGTGTGTGTGTGTGTGTGTTGTCGGTGTGTGTGTGTGTGTGTGTGTGTTGTCGGTTGTGTGTGTGCTGTGTTGTCGGTGTGTGTGTGTGTGTTGTCGGTGTGTGTGTGTGTGTGTTGTCGGTGTGTGTGTGTGTGTGTGTTGTCGGTGTGTGTGTGTGTGTTGTCGGTGTGTGTGTGTGTGTTGTCGGTGTGTGTGTGTGTGTGTTGTCGGTGTGTGTGTGTGTGTTGTCGGTGTGTGTGTGTTATCGGTGTGTGTGTGTGTGTGTGTGTTGTCGGTGTGTGTGTGTGTGTTGTATGTGTTGTCGGTGTGTTTGTGTGTGTGTGTGTGTTGTCGGTGTGTGTGTGTTGTCGGTGTGTGTGTGTGTGTGTGTGTTGTCGGTGTGTGTGTGTGTGTTGTCGGTGTGTGTGTGTGTGTGTTGTCGGTGTGTGTGTGTGTGTGTTGTCGGTGTGTGTGTGTGTGTGTGTTGTCAGTGTGTGTGTGTGTGTGTTGTCGGTGTGTGTGTGTGTGTGTTATCGGTGTGTGTGTGTGTGTTGCCGGTGTGTGTGTGTGTGTTGTCGGTGTGTGTGTGTGTGTGTTGTCGGTGTGTGTGTGTGTGTGTTGTCGGTGTGTGTGTGTGTGTGTTTGTTGTCGGTGTGTGTGTGTGTGTGTGTTGTCAGTGTGTGTGTGTGTGTGTGTTGTCGGTGTGTGTGTGTGTTGTCGGTGTGTGTGTGTGTGTTGTGTGTGTGTGTTGTCAGTGTGTGTGTGTGTTGTCGGTGTGTGTGTGTGTGTGTTGTCGGTGTGTGTGTGTGTGTGTTGTAGGTGTGTGTGTGTGTGTTGTCGGTGTGTGTGTGTGTTGTCTGTGTGTGTGTGTGTGTGTGTGTGTTGTGTGTGTGTGTGTGTTGTCGGTGTGTGGTGTGTGTGTGTTGTCGGTGTGTGTGTGTGTGTTGTCGGTGTGTGTGTGTGTGTTGTCGGTGTGTGTGTGTGTGTGTTGTCGATGTGTGTGTGTGTGTGTTGTCGGTATGTTTGTGTGTGTGTGTTGTCGGTGTGTGTGTGTGTTGTGTGTGTGTGTGTGTGTTGTCGGTGTGTGTGTGTGTGTTGTCGGTGTGTGTGTGTTGTCAGTGTGTGTGTGTGTGTGTTGTGTGTGTGTGTGTTGTCGGTGTGTGTGTGTGTGTTGTCGGTGTGTGTGTGTGTGTGTGTGTGTTGTCGGTGTGTGTGTGTGTGTTGTCGGTGTGTGTGTGTGTGTGTGTTGTCGGTGTGTGTGTGTGTGTGTTGTCGGTGTGTGTGTGTGTGTGTTGTCGGTGTGTGTGTGTGTGTGTTGTCGGTGTGTGTGTGTGTGTGTTGTCGGTGTGTGTGTGTGTGTGTGTTGTCGGTGTGTGTGTGTGTGTGTTGTCGGTGTGTGTGTGTGTGTTGTCGGTGTGTGTGTGTGTGTGTGTTGTCGGTGTGTGTGTGTGTGTGTTGTCGGTGTGTGTGTGTGTGTTGTCGGTGTGTGTGTGTGTGTGTTGTCGGTGTGTGTGTGTGTGTGTTGTCGGTGTGTGTGTGTGTGTTGTCGGTGTGTGTGTGTTATCGGTGTGTGTGTGTGTGTGTGTGTTGTCGGTGTGTGTGTGTGTGTGTGTTGTCGGTGTGTGTGTCTGTGTTGTCGGTGTGTGTGTGTGTGTGTGTGTGTATGTGTTGTCGGTGTGTGTGTGTGTGTGTATGTTGTCGGTGTGTGTGTGTGTGTGTTGTCGGTGTGTGTGTGTGTGTGTGTTGCCGGTGTGTGTGTGTGTGTGTTGTCGGTGTGTGTGTGTGTGTGTTGTCGGTGTGTGTGTGTGTGTGTGTTGCCGGTGTGTGTGTGTGTGTGTTGTCGGTGTGTGTGTGTGTGTGTTGTCGGTGTGTGTGTGTGTGTGTGTTGTCGGTGTGTGTGTGTTGTCGATGTGTGTGTGTGGTCGGTGTGTGTGTGTGTGTGTGTGTGTGTGTGTTGTCGGTGTGTGTGTGTGTGTTGTCTGTGTGTGTGTGTGTGTTGTCGGTGTGTGTGTGTGTGTGTGTTGTCAGTTTGTGTGTGTGTGTGTTGTCGGTGTGTGTGTGTTTATGTGTTGTGTGTGTGTGTGTGTGTGTGTGTGTTGTCGGTGTGTGTGTGTGTGTTGTCGGTGTGTGTGTGTGTGTGTTGTCGGTGTGTGTGTGTGTGTGTTGTCGGTCTGTGTGTGAGTGTGTTGTCGGTGTGTGTGTGTGTGTTGCTGGTGTGTGTGTGTGTGTGTGTGTGTGTGTGTTGTCGGTGTGTGTGTGTGTGTTGTCGGTGTGTGGTTTGTGTGTGTTGTCGGTGTGTGTGTGTGTATGTTGTCGGTGTGTGTGTGTGTGTGTGTGTGTGTGTTGTCGGTGTGTGTGTGTGTGTGTTGTCGGTGTGTGTGTGTGTTGTCGGTGTGTGTGTGTGTTGTCGGTGTGTGTGTGTGTTGTCGGTGTGTGTGTGTTGTCGGTGTGTGTGTGTGTGTTGTCGGTGTGTGTGTGTGTGTGTGTTGTTGGTGTGTGTGTGTGTGTGTTGTCAGTGTTGTGTGTGTGTGTGTTGTCGGTGTGTGTGTGTTTATGTGTTGTCGGTGTGTGTGTGTGTGTTGTCGGTGTGTGTGTGTGTGTGTTGTTGGTGTGTGTGTGTGTGTTGTCTGTGTGTGTGTGTGTGTGTTGTCGGTGTGTGTGTGTGTGTGTGTGTGTTGTCGGTGTGTGTGTGTGTGTTGTCGGTGTGTGTGTGTGTTGTCGGTGTGTGTGTGTGTGTGTTGTCGGTGTGTGTGTGTGTGTGTGTGTTGTCGGTGTGTGTGTGTGTGTTGTCGGTGTGTGTGTGTGTTGTCGGTGTGTGTGTGTTGTCGGTGTGTGTGTGTGTGTCTGTGTGTTGTCGGTGAGTGTGTGTGTGTGTTGTCGGTGTGTGTGTGTGTGTGTTGTCAGTGTGTGTGTGTGTGTTGTCGGTGTGTGTGTGTTTATGTGTTGTCGGTGTGTGTGTGTGTGTGTGTTGTCGGTGTGTGCGTGTGTGTTGTCAGTGTGTGTGTGTGTTGTCGGTGTGTGTGTTGTCGGTGTGTGTGTGTGTGTGTTGTCGGTGTGTGTGTGTGTGTTGTCGGTGTGTGTGTGTGTGTGTGTATGTGTTGTCGGTGTGTGTGTGTGTGTTGTCGGTGTGTGTGTGTGTGTTGTCGGTGTGTGTGTGTGTGTGTGTTGTCGGTGTGTGTGTGTGTGTGTTGTCGGTGTGTGTGTGTGTGTTGTTGGTGTGTGTGTGTTGTCGGTGTGTGTGTGTGTGTGTGTTGTCGGTGTGTGTATGTGTTGTGTATGTGTGTGTTGTCGGTGTGTGTGTGTGTGTGTTGTCGGTGTGTGTGTTGTCGGTGTGTGTGTGTGTGTGTGTGTGTGGTGTGTTGTCGGTGTGTGTGTGTTATCGGTGTGTGTGTGTGTGTGTGTGTGTGTGTGTGTTGTCGGTGTGTGTGTGTGTGTTGTCGGTGTGTGTGTGTGTGTGTGTTGTCGGTGTGTGTGTGTGTGTGTTGTCGGTGTGTGTGTGTGTGTGTGTTGTCGGTGTGTGTGTGTTGTCGGTGTGTGTGTGTTGTCGGTGTGTGTGTGTGTTGTCGGTGTGTGTGTGTGTTGTCGGTGTGTGTGTGTGTGTGTTGTCGGTGTGTGTGTGTGTGTGTTGTCGGTGTGTGTGTGTGTGTGTTGTCGGTGTGTGTGTGTGTGTGTGTTGTCAGTGTGTGTGTGTGTGTTGTCGGTGTGTGTGTGTGTGTGTTGTCGGTGTGTGTGTGTGTGTGTTGTCGGTGTGTGTGTGTGTGGTCGGTGTGTGTGTTTGTGTGTGTGTGTATTGTCGGTGTGTGTGTGTGTGTTGTCGGTGTGTGTGTGTGTGTGTTGTCGGTGTGTGTGTGTTTATGTGTTGTCGGTGTGTGTGTGTGTGTGTTGTCGGTGTGTGTGTGTGTGTTGTCGGGTGTGTGTGTGTGTGTTGTCGGTGTGTGTGTGTTTATGTGTTGTCGGTGTGTGTGTGTGTGTTGTCGGTGTGTGTGTGTGTGTGTTGTCGGTGTGTGTGTGTGTTGCCGTGTGTGTGTGTGTGTTGTCGTGTGTGTGTGTGTGTGTGTGTGTGTTGTCGGTGTGTGTGTGTGTTGTCGGTGTGTGTGTGTGTGTTGCCGGTGTGTGTGTGTGTGTGTTGTGGGTGTGTGCGTGTGTGTTGTCAGTGTTTGTGTGTGTGTGTTGTCGGTGTGTGTGTGTGTGTGTTGTCGGTGTGTGTGTGTGTGTTGTGTGTGTGTGTGTTGTCGGTGTGTGTGTGTGTGTTGTCCGAGTGTGTGTGTGTGTGTGTGTGTTGTCGGTGTGTGTGTTGTCGGTGTGTGTGTGTGTGTGTGTGTGTTGTCGGTGTGTGTGTGTGTGTGTGGGTGTGTGTGTATTGTGTGTGTGTGTGTGTGTGTGTTGTCGGTGTGTGTGTGTGTGTGTGTGTGTGTTGTCAGTGTGTGTGTGTGTGTGCGTTGTCGGTGTGTGTGTGTGTGTGTGTTGTCGGTGTGTTGTCGGTGTGTGTGTGTGTGTTGTCGGTGTGTGTGTGTGTGTTGTCAGTGTGTGTGTGTGTGTGTGTGTTGTCGGTGTGTGTGTGTGTGTGTGTGTTGTCGGTGTGTGTGTGTTGTCGGTGTGTGTGTGTTGTCGGTGTGTGTGTGTGTTGTCGGTGTGTGTGTGTGTGTTGTCGGTGTGTGTGTGTGTGTGTTGTCGGTGTGTGTGTGTGTGTGTGTTGTCGGTGTGTGTGTGTGTGTTGTCGGTGTGTGTGTGTGTGTGTGTTGTCAGTGTGTGTGTGTGTGTTGTCGGTGTGTGTGTGTGTGTGTGTGTGTTATCGGTGTGTGTGTGTGTTGCCGGTGTGTGTGTGTTGTCGGTGTGTGTGTGTGTGTGTTGTCGGTGTGTGTGTGTGTGTGTTGTCGGTGTGTGTGTGTGTGTGTGTGTTGTCGGTGTGTGTGTGTGTGTTGTCGGTGTGTGTGTGTGTGTGTTGTCGGTGTGTGTGTGTGTGGTCGGTGTGTGTGTGTGTGTGTGTATTGTCGGTGTGTGTGTGTGTGTTGTCGGTGTGTGTGTGTGTGTGTTGTCGGTGTGTGTGTGTTTATGTGTTGTCGGTGTGTGTGTGTGTGTGTTGTCGGTGTGTGTGTGTGTGTTGCCGGTGTGTGTGTGTGTGTGTTGTCGGTGTGTGTGTGTTTATGTGTTGTCGGTGTGTGTGTGTGTGTGTTGTCGGTGTGTGTGTGTGTGTGTTGTCGGTGTGTGTGTGTGTTGCCGGTGTGTGTGTGTGTGTGTGTTGTTGGTGTGTGTGTGTGTGTGTTGTCAGTGTTTGTGTGTGTGTGTTGTCGGTGTGTGTGTGTTTATGTGTTGTCGGTGTGTGTGTGTGTGTTGTCGGTGTGTGTGTGTGTGTGTTGTTGGTGTGTGTGTGTGTGTTGTCTGTGTGTGTGTGTGTGTGTTGTCGGTGTGTGTGTGTGTGTGTGTGTGTTGTCGGTGTGTGTGTGTGTGTTGTCGGTGTGTGTGTGTGTTGTCGGTGTGTGTGTGTGTGTGTTGTCGGTGTGTGTGTGTGTGTGTGTGTTGTCGGTGTGTGTGTGTGTGTTGTCGGTGTGTGTGTGTGTTGTCGGTGTGTGTGTGTTGTCGGTGTGTGTGTGTGTGTCTGTGTGTTGTCGGTGTGTGTGTGTGTGTTGTCGGTGTGTGTGTGTGTGTGTTGTCAGTGTGTGTGTGTGTGTTGTCGGTGTGTGTGTGTTTATGTGTTGTCGGTGTGTGTGTGTGTGTGTGTTGTCGGTGTGTGCGTGTGTGTTGTCAGTGTGTGTGTGTGTTGTCGGTGTGTGTGTTGTCGGTGTGTGTGTGTGTGTGTTGTCGGTGTGTGTGTGTGTGTTGTCGGTGTGTGTGTGTGTGTGTGTATGTGTTGTCGGTGTGTGTGTGTGTGTTGTCGGTGTGTGTGTGTGTGTTGTCGGTGTGTGTGTGTGTGTGTGTTGTCGGTGTGTGTGTGTGTGTGTTGTCGGTGTGTGTGTGTGTGTTGTTGGTGTGTGTGTGTTGTCGGTGTGTGTGTGTGTGTGTGTTGTCGGTGTGTGTATGTGTTGTGTATGTGTGTGTTGTCGGTGTGTGTGTGTGTGTGTTGTCGGTGTGTGTGTTGTCGGTGTGTGTGTGTGTGTGTGTGTGTGTGTGTTGTCGGTGTGTGTGTGTGTGTGTGTGTGTGTGTGTTGTCGGTGTGTGTGTGTGTGTTGTCGGTGTGTGTGTGTGTGTGTGTTGTCGGTGTGTGTGTGTGTGTGTGTTGTCGGTGTGTGTGTGTGTGTGTGTGTTGTCGGTGTGTGTGTGTTGTCGGTGTGTGTGTGTTGTCGGTGTGTGTGTGTGTTGTCGGTGTGTGTGTGTGTGTTGTCGGTGTGTGTGTGTGTGTGTTGTCGGTGTGTGTGTGTGTGTGTGTTGTCGGTGTGTGTGTGTGTGTGTTGTCGGTGTGTGTGTGTGTGTGTGTTGTCAGTGTGTGTGTGTGTGTTGTCGGTGTGTGTGTGTGTGTTGTCGGTGTGTGTGTGTGTGTGTTGTCGGTGTGTGTGTGTGTGGTCGGTGTGTGTGTATGTGTGTGTGTGTATTGTCGGTGTGTGTGTGTGTGTTGTCGGTGTGTGTGTGTGTGTGTTGTCGGTGTGTGTGTGTTTATGTGTTGTCGGTGTGTGTGTGTGTGTGTTGTCGGTGTGTGTGTGTGTGTTGTCGGTGTGTGTGTGTGTGTGTTGTCGGTGTGTGTGTGTTTATGTGTTGTCGGTGTGTGTGTGTGTGTGTTGTCGGTGTGTGTGTGTGTGTGTTGTCGGTGTGTGTGTGTGTTGCCGGTGTGTGTGTGTGTGTTGTCGGTGTGTGTGTGTGTGTGTGTGTGTGTGTTGTCGGTGTGTGTGTGTGTTGTCGGTGTGTGTGTGTGTGTTGCCGGTGTGTGTGTGTGTGTGTTGTGGGTGTGTGCGTGTGTGTTGTCAGTGTTTGTGTGTGTGTGTTGTCGGTGTGTGTGTGTGTGTGTTGTCGGTGTGTGTGTGTGTGTTGTGTGTGTGTGTGTTGTCGGTGTGTGTGTGTGTGTTGTCCGAGTGTGTGTGTGTGTGTGTGTGTTGTCGGTGTGTGTGTTGTCGGTGTGTGTGTGTGTGTGTGTGTGTTGTCGGTGTGTGTGTGTGTGTGTGGGTGTGTGTGTATTGTGTGTGTGTGTGTGTGTGTGTTGTCGGTGTGTGTGTGTGTGTGTGTGTGTGTTGTCAGTGTGTGTGTGTGTGTGCGTTGTCGGTGTGTGTGTGTGTGTGTGTTGTCGGTGTGTTGTCGGTGTGTGTGTGTGTGTTGTCGGTGTGTGTGTGTGTGTTGTCAGTGTGTGTGTGTGTGTGTGTGTTGTCGGTGTGTGTGTGTGTGTGTGTGTTGTCGGTGTGTGTGTGTTGTCGGTGTGTGTGTGTTGTCGGTGTGTGTGTGTGTTGTCGGTGTGTGTGTGTGTGTTGTCGGTGTGTGTGTGTGTGTGTTGTCGGTGTGTGTGTGTGTGTGTGTTGTCGGTGTGTGTGTGTGTGTTGTCGGTGTGTGTGTGTGTTGTCAGTGTGTGTGTGTGTGTTGTCGGTGTGTGTGTGTGTGTGTGTGTGTTATCGGTGTGTGTGTGTGTTGCCGGTGTGTGTGTGTTGTCGGTGTGTGTGTGTGTGTGTGTGTTGTCGGTGTGTGTGTGTGTGTTGTCGGTGTGTGTGTGTGTGTGTTGTCGGTGTGTGTGTGTGTGGTCGGTGTGTGTGTGTGTGTGTGTGTGTATTGTCGGTGTGTGTGTGTGTGTTGTCGGTGTGTGTGTGTGTGTGTTGTCGGTGTGTGTGTGTTTATGTGTTGTCGGTGTGTGTGTGTGTGTGTTGTCGGTGTGTGTGTGTGTGTTGTCGGTGTGTGTGTGTGTGTGTTGTCGGTGTGTGTGTGTTTATGTGTTGTCGGTGTGTGTGTGTGTGTGTTGTCGGTGTGTGTGTGTGTGTGTTGTCGGTGTGTGTGTGTGTTGCCGGTGTGTGTGTGTGTGTGTTGTCGGTGTGTGTGTGTGTGTGTGTGTGTGTTGTCGGTGTGTGTGTGTGTTGTCAGTGTTTGTGTGTGTGTGTTGTCGGTGTGTGTGTGTGTGTGTTGTCGGTGTGTGTGTGTGTGTTGTGTGTGTGTGTGTTGTCGGTGTGTGTGTGTGTGTTGTCCGAGTGTGTGTGTGTGTGTGTGTGTTGTCGGTGTGTGTGTTGTCGGTGTGTGTGTGTGTGTGTGTTGTCGGTGTGTGTGTGTGTGTGTGTGTGTGTGTGTGTATTGTCGGTGTGTGTGTGTGTGTGTTGTCGGTGTGTGTGTGTGTGTGTGTGTGTTGTCAGTGTGTGTGTGTGTGTGCGTTGTCGGTGTGTGTGTGTGTGTGTGTTGTCGGTGTGTTGTCGGTGTGTGTGTGTGTGTTGTCGGTGTGTGTGTGTGTGTTGTTGGTGTGTGTGTGCGTGTTGTCGGTGTGTGTGTGTTGTCGGTGTGTGTGTGTGTGTGTTGTCGGTGTGTTTGTGTGTGTGTGTGTTGTCGGTGTGTGTGTGTGTTGTGTGTGTGTGTGTGTTGTCGGTGTGTGTGTGTGTGTGTTGTCGGTGTGTGTGTGTTGTCAGTGTGTGTGTGTTGTGTGTGTGAGTGTTGTCGGTGTGTGTGTGTGTGTTGTCGGTGTGTGTGTGTGTGTGTTGTCGGTGTGTGTGTGTGTGTTGTCGGTGTGTGTGTGTGTGTGTTGTCGGTGTGTGTGTGTGTGTGTTGTCGGGAAGTGTGTGTGTGTGTGTTGTCGGTGTGTGTGTGTTTTGTCTGTTTGTTTGTGTGTGTGTTGTCGGTGTGTGTGTGTGTGTGTTGTCGGTGTGTGTGTGTGTGTGTTGTCGGTGTGTGTGTGTGTGTTGTCGGTGTGTGTGTGTGTGTGTTGTCGGTGTGTGTGTGTGTGTGTGTTGTCGGTGTGTGTGTGTGTGTTGTCGGTGTGTGTGTGTGTGTTGTCGGTGTGTGTGTTGTCGGTGTGTGTGTGTGTGTTGTCGGTGTGTGTGTGTTATCGGTGTGTGTGTGTGTGTGTGTTGTCGGTGTGTGTGTGTGTTCTCGGTGTGTGTGTGTGTGTTGTCGGTGTGTGTGTGTGTGTGTATGTGTTGTCGGTGTGTGTGTGTGTGTTGTCGGTGTGTTTGTGTGTGTGTGTGTTGTCGGTGTGTGTGTGTGTTGTCGGTGTGTGTGTGTGTGTTGTCGGTGTGTGTGTGTGTGTGTTGTCGGTGTGTGTGTGTGTGTGTGTTGTCGGTGTGTGTGTGTGTTGTCGGTGTGTGTGTGTGTTGTCAGTGTGTGTGTGTGTGTTGTCGGTGTGTGTGTGTGTGTGTGTGTGTTATCGGTGTGTGTGTGTGTTGCCGGTGTGTGTGTGTTGTCGGTGTGTGTGTGTGTGTGTGTGTTGTCGGTGTGTGTGTGTGTGTTGTCGGTGTGTGTGTGTGTGTGTTGTCGGTGTGTGTGTGTGTGGTCGGTGTGTGTGTGTGTGTGTGTGTGTATTGTCGGTGTGTGTGTGTGTGTTGTCGGTGTGTGTGTGTGTGTGTTGTCGGTGTGTGTGTGTTTATGTGTTGTCGGTGTGTGTGTGTGTGTGTTGTCGGTGTGTGTGTGTGTGTTGTCGGTGTGTGTGTGTGTGTGTTGTCGGTGTGTGTGTGTTTATGTGTTGTCGGTGTGTGTGTGTGTGTGTTGTCGGTGTGTGTGTGTGTGTGTTGTCGGTGTGTGTGTGTGTTGCCGGTGTGTGTGTGTGTGTGTTGTCGGTGTGTGTGTGTGTGTGTGTGTGTGTTGTCGGTGTGTGTGTGTGTTGTCAGTGTTTGTGTGTGTGTGTTGTCGGTGTGTGTGTGTGTGTGTTGTCGGTGTGTGTGTGTGTGTTGTGTGTGTGTGTGTTGTCGGTGTGTGTGTGTGTGTTGTCCGAGTGTGTGTGTGTGTGTGTGTGTTGTCGGTGTGTGTGTTGTCGGTGTGTGTGTGTGTGTGTGTTGTCGGTGTGTGTGTGTGTGTGTGTGTGTGTGTGTGTATTGTCGGTGTGTGTGTGTGTGTGTTGTCGGTGTGTGTGTGTGTGTGTGTGTGTTGTCAGTGTGTGTGTGTGTGTGCGTTGTCGGTGTGTGTGTGTGTGTGTGTTGTCGGTGTGTTGTCGGTGTGTGTGTGTGTGTTGTCGGTGTGTGTGTGTGTGTTGTTGGTGTGTGTGTGCGTGTTGTCGGTGTGTGTGTGTTGTCGGTGTGTGTGTGTGTGTGTGTTGTCGGTGTGTTTGTGTGTGTGTGTGTTGTCGGTGTGTGTGTGTGTTGTGTGTGTGTGTGTGTTGTCGGTGTGTGTGTGTGTGTGTTGTCGGTGTGTGTGTGTTGTCAGTGTGTGTGTGTTGTGTGTGTGAGTGTTGTCGGTGTGTGTGTGTGTGTTGTCGGTGTGTGTGTGTGTGTGTTGTCGGTGTGTGTGTGTGTGTTGTCGGTGTGTGTGTGTGTGTGTTGTCGGTGTGTGTGTGTGTGTGTTGTCGGGAAGTGTGTGTGTGTGTGTTGTCGGTGTGTGTGTGTTTTGTCTGTTTGTTTGTGTGTGTGTTGTCGGTGTGTGTGTGTGTGTGTTGTCGGTGTGTGTGTGTGTGTGTTGTCGGTGTGTGTGTGTGTGTTGTCGGTGTGTGTGTGTGTGTGTTGTCGGTGTGTGTGTGTGTGTGTGTTGTCGGTGTGTGTGTGTGTGTTGTCGGTGTGTGTGTGTGTGTTGTCGGTGTGTGTGTTGTCGGTGTGTGTGTGTGTGTTGTCGGTGTGTGTGTGTTATCGGTGTGTGTGTGTGTGTGTGTTGTCGGTGTGTGTGTGTGTTCTCGGTGTGTGTGTGTGTGTTGTCGGTGTGTGTGTGTGTGTGTATGTGTTGTCGGTGTGTGTGTGTGTGTTGTCGGTGTGTTTGTGTGTGTGTGTGTTGTCGGTGTGTGTGTGTTGTCGGTGTGTGTGTGTGTGTGTGTGTGTTGTCGG
>NW_027675494.1:42500-47500 GCF_965601325.2 Salmo salar | reverse complement strand
GTTGTCGGTGTGTGTGTGTGTGTGTTGTCGGTGTGTGTGTGTGTGTGTGTGTTGTCGGTGTGTGTGTGTGTGTTGTCGGTGTGTGTGTGTGTTGTCGGTGTGTGTGTGTTGTCGGTGTGTGTGTGTGTGTCTGTGTGTTGTCGGTGTGTGTGTGTGTGTTGTCGGTGTGTGTGTGTGTGTGTTGTCAGTGTGTGTGTGTGTGTTGTCGGTGTGTGTGTGTTTATGTGTTGTCGGTGTGTGTGTGTGTGTGTGTTGTCGGTGTGTGCGTGTGTGTTGTCAGTGTGTGTGTGTGTTGTCGGTGTGTGTGTTGTCGGTGTGTGTGTGTGTGTGTTGTCGGTGTGTGTGTGTGTGTTGTCGGTGTGTGTGTGTGTGTGTGTATGTGTTGTCGGTGTGTGTGTGTGTGTTGTCGGTGTGTGTGTGTGTGTTGTCGGTGTGTGTGTGTGTGTGTGTTGTCGGTGTGTGTGTGTGTGTGTTGTCGGTGTGTGTGTGTGTGTTGTTGGTGTGTGTGTGTTGTCGGTGTGTGTGTGTGTGTGTGTTGTCGGTGTGTGTATGTGTTGTGTATGTGTGTGTTGTCGGTGTGTGTGTGTGTGTGTTGTCGGTGTGTGTGTTGTCGGTGTGTGTGTGTGTGTGTGTGTGTGTGTGTGTTGTCGGTGTGTGTGTGTTATCGGTGTGTGTGTGTGTGTGTGTGTGTGTGTGTGTTGTCGGTGTGTGTGTGTGTGTTGTCGGTGTGTGTGTGTGTGTGTGTTGTCGGTGTGTGTGTGTGTGTGTGTTGTCGGTGTGTGTGTGTGTGTGTGTGTTGTCGGTGTGTGTGTGTTGTCGGTGTGTGTGTGTTGTCGGTGTGTGTGTGTGTTGTCGGTGTGTGTGTGTGTGTTGTCGGTGTGTGTGTGTGTGTGTTGTCGGTGTGTGTGTGTGTGTGTGTTGTCGGTGTGTGTGTGTGTGTGTTGTCGGTGTGTGTGTGTGTGTGTGTTGTCAGTGTGTGTGTGTGTGTTGTCGGTGTGTGTGTGTGTGTGTTGTCGGTGTGTGTGTGTGTGTGTTGTCGGTGTGTGTGTGTGTGGTCGGTGTGTGTGTTTGTGTGTGTGTGTATTGTCGGTGTGTGTGTGTGTGTTGTCGGTGTGTGTGTGTGTGTGTTGTCGGTGTGTGTGTGTTTATGTGTTGTCGGTGTGTGTGTGTGTGTGTTGTCGGTGTGTGTGTGTGTGTTGTCGGTGTGTGTGTGTGTGTGTTGTCGGTGTGTGTGTGTTTATGTGTTGTCGGTGTGTGTGTGTGTGTGTTGTCGGTGTGTGTGTGTGTGTGTTGTCGGTGTGTGTGTGTGTTGCCGGTGTGTGTGTGTGTGTTGTCGGTGTGTGTGTGTGTGTGTGTGTGTGTTGTCGGTGTGTGTGTGTGTTGTCGGTGTGTGTGTGTGTGTTGCCGGTGTGTGTGTGTGTGTGTTGTGGGTGTGTGCGTGTGTGTTGTCAGTGTTTGTGTGTGTGTGTTGTCGGTGTGTGTGTGTGTGTGTTGTCGGTGTGTGTGTGTGTGTTGTGTGTGTGTGTGTTGTCGGTGTGTGTGTGTGTGTTGTCCGAGTGTGTGTGTGTGTGTGTGTGTTGTCGGTGTGTGTGTTGTCGGTGTGTGTGTGTGTGTGTGTGTGTTGTCGGTGTGTGTGTGTGTGTGTGGGTGTGTGTGTATTGTGTGTGTGTGTGTGTGTGTGTTGTCGGTGTGTGTGTGTGTGTGTGTGTGTGTTGTCAGTGTGTGTGTGTGTGTGCGTTGTCGGTGTGTGTGTGTGTGTGTGTTGTCGGTGTGTTGTCGGTGTGTGTGTGTGTGTTGTCGGTGTGTGTGTGTGTGTTGTCAGTGTGTGTGTGTGTGTGTGTGTTGTCGGTGTGTGTGTGTGTGTGTGTGTTGTCGGTGTGTGTGTGTTGTCGGTGTGTGTGTGTTGTCGGTGTGTGTGTGTGTTGTCGGTGTGTGTGTGTGTGTTGTCGGTGTGTGTGTGTGTGTGTTGTCGGTGTGTGTGTGTGTGTGTGTTGTCGGTGTGTGTGTGTGTGTTGTCGGTGTGTGTGTGTGTGTGTGTTGTCAGTGTGTGTGTGTGTGTTGTCGGTGTGTGTGTGTGTGTGTGTGTGTTATCGGTGTGTGTGTGTGTTGCCGGTGTGTGTGTGTTGTCGGTGTGTGTGTGTGTGTGTTGTCGGTGTGTGTGTGTGTGTGTTGTCGGTGTGTGTGTGTGTGTGTGTGTTGTCGGTGTGTGTGTGTGTGTTGTCGGTGTGTGTGTGTGTGTGTTGTCGGTGTGTGTGTGTGTGGTCGGTGTGTGTGTGTGTGTGTGTATTGTCGGTGTGTGTGTGTGTGTTGTCGGTGTGTGTGTGTGTGTGTTGTCGGTGTGTGTGTGTTTATGTGTTGTCGGTGTGTGTGTGTGTGTGTTGTCGGTGTGTGTGTGTGTGTTGCCGGTGTGTGTGTGTGTGTGTTGTCGGTGTGTGTGTGTTTATGTGTTGTCGGTGTGTGTGTGTGTGTGTTGTCGGTGTGTGTGTGTGTGTGTTGTCGGTGTGTGTGTGTGTTGCCGGTGTGTGTGTGTGTGTGTGTTGTTGGTGTGTGTGTGTGTGTGTTGTCAGTGTTTGTGTGTGTGTGTTGTCGGTGTGTGTGTGTTTATGTGTTGTCGGTGTGTGTGTGTGTGTTGTCGGTGTGTGTGTGTGTGTGTTGTTGGTGTGTGTGTGTGTGTTGTCTGTGTGTGTGTGTGTGTGTTGTCGGTGTGTGTGTGTGTGTGTGTGTGTTGTCGGTGTGTGTGTGTGTGTTGTCGGTGTGTGTGTGTGTTGTCGGTGTGTGTGTGTGTGTGTTGTCGGTGTGTGTGTGTGTGTGTGTGTTGTCGGTGTGTGTGTGTGTGTTGTCGGTGTGTGTGTGTGTTGTCGGTGTGTGTGTGTTGTCGGTGTGTGTGTGTGTGTCTGTGTGTTGTCGGTGTGTGTGTGTGTGTTGTCGGTGTGTGTGTGTGTGTGTTGTCAGTGTGTGTGTGTGTGTTGTCGGTGTGTGTGTGTTTATGTGTTGTCGGTGTGTGTGTGTGTGTGTGTTGTCGGTGTGTGCGTGTGTGTTGTCAGTGTGTGTGTGTGTTGTCGGTGTGTGTGTTGTCGGTGTGTGTGTGTGTGTGTTGTCGGTGTGTGTGTGTGTGTTGTCGGTGTGTGTGTGTGTGTGTGTATGTGTTGTCGGTGTGTGTGTGTGTGTTGTCGGTGTGTGTGTGTGTGTTGTCGGTGTGTGTGTGTGTGTGTGTTGTCGGTGTGTGTGTGTGTGTGTTGTCGGTGTGTGTGTGTGTGTTGTTGGTGTGTGTGTGTTGTCGGTGTGTGTGTGTGTGTGTGTTGTCGGTGTGTGTATGTGTTGTGTATGTGTGTGTTGTCGGTGTGTGTGTGTGTGTGTTGTCGGTGTGTGTGTTGTCGGTGTGTGTGTGTGTGTGTGTGTGTGTGTGTTGTCGGTGTGTGTGTGTGTGTGTGTGTGTGTGTGTTGTCGGTGTGTGTGTGTGTGTTGTCGGTGTGTGTGTGTGTGTGTGTTGTCGGTGTGTGTGTGTGTGTGTGTTGTCGGTGTGTGTGTGTGTGTGTGTGTTGTCGGTGTGTGTGTGTTGTCGGTGTGTGTGTGTTGTCGGTGTGTGTGTGTGTTGTCGGTGTGTGTGTGTGTGTTGTCGGTGTGTGTGTGTGTGTGTTGTCGGTGTGTGTGTGTGTGTGTGTTGTCGGTGTGTGTGTGTGTGTGTTGTCGGTGTGTGTGTGTGTGTGTGTTGTCAGTGTGTGTGTGTGTGTTGTCGGTGTGTGTGTGTGTGTTGTCGGTGTGTGTGTGTGTGTGTTGTCGGTGTGTGTGTGTGTGGTCGGTGTGTGTGTATGTGTGTGTGTGTATTGTCGGTGTGTGTGTGTGTGTTGTCGGTGTGTGTGTGTGTGTGTTGTCGGTGTGTGTGTGTTTATGTGTTGTCGGTGTGTGTGTGTGTGTGTTGTCGGTGTGTGTGTGTGTGTTGTCGGTGTGTGTGTGTGTGTGTTGTCGGTGTGTGTGTGTTTATGTGTTGTCGGTGTGTGTGTGTGTGTGTTGTCGGTGTGTGTGTGTGTGTGTTGTCGGTGTGTGTGTGTGTTGCCGGTGTGTGTGTGTGTGTTGTCGGTGTGTGTGTGTGTGTGTGTGTGTGTGTTGTCGGTGTGTGTGTGTGTTGTCGGTGTGTGTGTGTGTGTTGCCGGTGTGTGTGTGTGTGTGTTGTGGGTGTGTGCGTGTGTGTTGTCAGTGTTTGTGTGTGTGTGTTGTCGGTGTGTGTGTGTGTGTGTTGTCGGTGTGTGTGTGTGTGTTGTGTGTGTGTGTGTTGTCGGTGTGTGTGTGTGTGTTGTCCGAGTGTGTGTGTGTGTGTGTGTGTTGTCGGTGTGTGTGTTGTCGGTGTGTGTGTGTGTGTGTGTGTGTTGTCGGTGTGTGTGTGTGTGTGTGGGTGTGTGTGTATTGTGTGTGTGTGTGTGTGTGTGTTGTCGGTGTGTGTGTGTGTGTGTGTGTGTGTTGTCAGTGTGTGTGTGTGTGTGCGTTGTCGGTGTGTGTGTGTGTGTGTGTTGTCGGTGTGTTGTCGGTGTGTGTGTGTGTGTTGTCGGTGTGTGTGTGTGTGTTGTCAGTGTGTGTGTGTGTGTGTGTGTTGTCGGTGTGTGTGTGTGTGTGTGTGTTGTCGGTGTGTGTGTGTTGTCGGTGTGTGTGTGTTGTCGGTGTGTGTGTGTGTTGTCGGTGTGTGTGTGTGTGTTGTCGGTGTGTGTGTGTGTGTGTTGTCGGTGTGTGTGTGTGTGTGTGTTGTCGGTGTGTGTGTGTGTGTTGTCGGTGTGTGTGTGTGTTGTCAGTGTGTGTGTGTGTGTTGTCGGTGTGTGTGTGTGTGTGTGTGTGTTATCGGTGTGTGTGTGTGTTGCCGGTGTGTGTGTGTTGTCGGTGTGTGTGTGTGTGTGTGTGTTGTCGGTGTGTGTGTGTGTGTTGTCGGTGTGTGTGTGTGTGTGTTGTCGGTGTGTGTGTGTGTGGTCGGTGTGTGTGTGTGTGTGTGTGTGTATTGTCGGTGTGTGTGTGTG
>NW_027675494.1:22500-27500 GCF_965601325.2 Salmo salar | reverse complement strand
GTGTGTGTGTGTGTTGTCGGTGTGTGTGTGTGTGTTGTCGGTGTGTGTGTGTGTGTGTTGTCGGTGTGTGTGTGTGTGTGTGTTGTCGGTGTGTGTGTGTGTGTGTTGTCGGTGTGTGTGTGTGTGTGTGTTGTCAGTGTGTGTGTGTGTGTTGTCGGTGTGTGTGTGTGTGTTGTCGGTGTGTGTGTGTGTGTGTTGTCGGTGTGTGTGTGTGTGGTCGGTGTGTGTGTATGTGTGTGTGTGTATTGTCGGTGTGTGTGTGTGTGTTGTCGGTGTGTGTGTGTGTGTGTTGTCGGTGTGTGTGTGTTTATGTGTTGTCGGTGTGTGTGTGTGTGTGTGTTGTCGGTGTGTGTGTGTGTGTTGTCGGTGTGTGTGTGTGTGTGTTGTCGGTGTGTGTGTGTTTATGTGTTGTCGGTGTGTGTGTGTGTGTGTTGTCGGTGTGTGTGTGTGTGTGTTGTCGGTGTGTGTGTGTGTTGCCGGTGTGTGTGTGTGTGTTGTCGGTGTGTGTGTGTGTGTGTGTGTTGTCGGTGTGTGTGTGTGTTGTCGGTGTGTGTGTGTGTGTTGTCGGTGTGTGTGTGTGTGTGTTGTGGGTGTGTGTGTGTGTGTTGTCAGTGTTTGTGTGTGTGTGTTGTCGGTGTGTGTGTGTGTGTGTTGTCGGTGTGTGTGTGTGTGTTGTGTGTGTGTGTGTTGTCGGTGTGTGTGTGTGTGTTGTCCGAGTGTGTGTGTGTGTGTGTGTGTTGTCGGTGTGTGTGTTGTCGGTGTGTGTGTGTGTGTGTGTGTGTTGTCGGTGTGTGTGTGTGTGTGTGTGGGTGTGTGTGTATTGTGTGTGTGTGTGTGTGTGTGTTGTCGGTGTGTGTGTGTGTGTGTGTGTGTGTTGTCAGTGTGTGTGTGTGTGTGCGTTGTCGGTGTGTGTGTGTGTGTGTGTTGTCGGTGTGTTGTCGGTGTGTGTGTGTGTGTTGTCGGTGTGTGTGTGTGTGTTGTCAGTGTGTGTGTGTGTGTGTGTGTTGTCGGTGTGTGTGTGTGTGTGTGTGTGTTGTCGGTGTGTGTGTGTTGTCGGTGTGTGTGTGTTGTCGGTGTGTGTGTGTGTTGTCGGTGTGTGTGTGTGTGTTGTCGGTGTGTGTGTGTGTGTGTTGTCGGTGTGTGTGTGTGTGTGTGTTGTCGGTGTGTGTGTGTGTGTGTTGTCGGTGTGTGTGTGTGTGTGTTGTCAGTGTGTGTGTGTGTGTTGTCGGTGTGTGTGTGTGTGTGTGTGTGTTATCGGTGTGTGTGTGTGTTGCCGGTGTGTGTGTGTTGTCGGTGTGTGTGTGTGTGTGTTGTCGGTGTGTGTGTGTGTGTGTGTTGTCGGTGTGTGTGTGTGTGTGTGTGTGTTGTCGGTGTGTGTGTGTGTGTTGTCGGTGTGTGTGTGTGTGTGTTGTCGGTGTGTGTGTGTGTGGTCGGTGTGTGTGTGTGTGTGTGTGTGTATTGTCGGTGTGTGTGTGTGTGTTGTCGGTGTGTGTGTGTGTGTGTTGTCGGTGTGTGTGTGTTTATGTGTTGTCGGTGTGTGTGTGTGTGTGTTGTCGGTGTGTGTGTGTGTGTTGTCGGTGTGTGTGTGTGTGTGTTGTCGGTGTGTGTGTGTTTATGTGTTGTCGGTGTGTGTGTGTGTGTGTTGTCGGTGTGTGTGTGTGTGTGTTGTCGGTGTGTGTGTGTGTTGCCGGTGTGTGTGTGTGTGTGTTGTCGGTGTGTGTGTGTGTGTGTGTGTGTGTTGTCGGTGTGTGTGTGTGTTGTCAGTGTTTGTGTGTGTGTGTTGTCGGTGTGTGTGTGTGTGTGTTGTCAGTGTGTGTGTGTGTGTTGTGTGTGTGTGTGTTGTCGGTGTGTGTGTGTGTGTTGTCCGAGTGTGTGTGTGTGTGTGTGTGTTGTCGGTGTGTGTGATGTCGGTGTGTGTGTGTGTGTGTGTTGTCGGTGTGTGTGTGTGTGTGTGTGTGTGTGTATTGTCGGTGTGTGTGTGTGTGTGTTGTCGGTGTGTGTGTGTGTGTGTGTGTGTGTTGTCAGTGTGTGTGTGTGTGTGCGTTGTCGGTGTGTGTGTGTGTGTGTGTTGTCGGTGTGTTGTCGGTGTGTGTGTGTGTGTTGTCGGTGTGTGTGTGTGTGTTGTCGGTGTGTGTGTGCGTGTTGTCGGTGTGTGTGTGTTGTCGGTGTGTGTGTGTGTGTGTGTTGTCGGTGTGTTTGTGTGGGTGTGTGTTGTCGGTGTGTGTGTGTGTTGTGTGTGTGTGTGTGTTGTCGGTGTGTGTGTGTGTGTGTTGTCGGTGTGTGTGTGTTGTCAGTGTGTGTGTGTTGTGTGTGTGAGTGTTGTCGGTGTGTGTGTGTGTGTTGTCGGTGTGTGTGTGTGTGTGTTGTCGGTGTGTGTGTGTGTGTTGTCGGTGTGTGTGTGTGTGTGTGTTGTCGGTGTGTGTGTGTGTGTGTTGTCGGGAAGTGTGTGTGTGTGTGTTGTCGGTGTGTGTGTGTTTTGTCTGTTTGTTTGTGTGTGTGTTGTCGGTGTGTGTGTGTGTGTGTTGTCGGTGTGTGTGTGTGTGTGTTGTCGGTGTGTGTGTGTGTGTTGTCGGTGTGTGTGTGTGTGTGTTGTCGGTGTGTGTGTGTGTGTGTGTTGTCGGTGTGTGTGTGTGTGTTGTCGGTGTGTGTGTGTGTGTTGTCGGTGTGTGTGTTGTCGGTGTGTGTGTGTGTGTTGTCGGTGTGTGTGTGTTATCGGTGTGTGTGTGTGTGTGTGTGTTGTCGGTGTGTGTGTGTGTTCTCGGTGTGTGTGTGTGTGTTGTCGGTGTGTGTGTGTGTGTGTATGTGTTGTCGGTGTGTGTGTGTGTGTTGTCGGTGTGTTTGTGTGTGTGTGTGTTGTCGGTGTGTATGTGTTGTCGGTGTGTGTGTGTGTGTGTGTTGTCGGTGTGTGTGTGTGTGTTGTCGGTGTGTGTGTGTGTGTGTTGTCGGTGTGTGTGTGTGTGTTGTCGGTGTGTGTGTGTGTGTGTGTTGTCAATGTGTGTGTGTGTGTGTTGTCGGTGTGTGTGTGTGTGTGTTATCGGTGTGTGTGTGTGTGTTGCCGGTGTGTGTGTGTGTGTTGTCGGTGTGTGTGTGTGTGTGTGTTGTCGGTGTGTGTGTGTGTTGTCGGTGTGTGTGTGTGTGTTGTGTGTGTGTGTGTTGTCAGTGTGTGTGTGTGTTGTCGGTGTGTGTGTGTGTGTGTGTGTGTGTTGTCAGTGTGTGTGTGTGTGTGCGTTGTCGGTGTGTGTGTGTGTGTGTGTTGTCGGTGTGTTGTCGGTGTGTGTGTGTGTGTTGTCGGTGTGTGTGTGTGTGTTGTCAGTGTGTGTGTGTGTGTGTGTGTTGTCGGTGTGTGTGTGTGTGTGTGTGTGTTGTCGGTGTGTGTGTGTTGTCGGTGTGTGTGTGTTGTCGGTGTGTGTGTGTGTTGTCGGTGTGTGTGTGTGTGTTGTCGGTGTGTGTGTGTGTGTGTTGTCGGTGTGTGTGTGTGTGTGTGTTGTCGGTGTGTGTGTGTGTGTGTTGTCGGTGTGTGTGTGTGTGTGTTGTCAGTGTGTGTGTGTGTGTTGTCGGTGTGTGTGTGTGTGTGTGTGTGTTATCGGTGTGTGTGTGTGTTGCCGGTGTGTGTGTGTTGTCGGTGTGTGTGTGTGTGTGTTGTCGGTGTGTGTGTGTGTGTGTGTTGTCGGTGTGTGTGTGTGTGTGTGTGTGTTGTCGGTGTGTGTGTGTGTGTTGTCGGTGTGTGTGTGTGTGTTGTCGGTGTGTGTGTGTGTGGTCGGTGTGTGTGTGTGTGTGTGTGTGTATTGTCGGTGTGTGTGTGTGTGTTGTCGGTGTGTGTGTGTGTGTGTTGTCGGTGTGTGTGTGTTTATGTGTTGTCGGTGTGTGTGTGTGTGTGTTGTCGGTGTGTGTGTGTGTGTTGTCGGTGTGTGTGTGTGTGTGTTGTCGGTGTGTGTGTGTTTATGTGTTGTCGGTGTGTGTGTGTGTGTGTTGTCGGTGTGTGTGTGTGTGTGTTGTCGGTGTGTGTGTGTGTTGCCGGTGTGTGTGTGTGTGTGTTGTCGGTGTGTGTGTGTGTGTGTGTGTGTGTTGTCGGTGTGTGTGTGTGTTGTCAGTGTTTGTGTGTGTGTGTTGTCGGTGTGTGTGTGTGTGTGTTGTCGGTGTGTGTGTGTGTGTTGTGTGTGTGTGTGTTGTCGGTGTGTGTGTGTGTGTTGTCCGAGTGTGTGTGTGTGTGTGTGTGTTGTCGGTGTGTGTGATGTCGGTGTGTGTGTGTGTGTGTGTTGTCGGTGTGTGTGTGTGTGTGTGTGTGTGTGTATTGTCGGTGTGTGTGTGTGTGTGTTGTCGGTGTGTGTGTGTGTGTGTGTGTGTGTGTTGTCAGTGTGTGTGTGTGTGTGCGTTGTCGGTGTGTGTGTGTGTGTGTGTTGTCGGTGTGTTGTCGGTGTGTGTGTGTGTGTTGTCGGTGTGTGTGTGTGTGTTGTCGGTGTGTGTGTGCGTGTTGTCGGTGTGTGTGTGTTGTCGGTGTGTGTGTGTGTGTGTGTTGTCGGTGTGTTTGTGTGGGTGTGTGTTGTCGGTGTGTGTGTGTGTTGTGTGTGTGTGTGTGTTGTCGGTGTGTGTGTGTGTGTGTTGTCGGTGTGTGTGTGTTGTCAGTGTGTGTGTGTTGTGTGTGTGAGTGTTGTCGGTGTGTGTGTGTGTGTTGTCGGTGTGTGTGTGTGTGTGTTGTCGGTGTGTGTGTGTGTGTTGTCGGTGTGTGTGTGTGTGTGTGTTGTCGGTGTGTGTGTGTGTGTGTTGTCGGGAAGTGTGTGTGTGTGTGTTGTCGGTGTGTGTGTGTTTTGTCTGTTTGTTTGTGTGTGTGTTGTCGGTGTGTGTGTGTGTGTTGTCGGTGTGTGTGTGTGTGTGTTGTCGGTGTGTGTGTGTGTGTTGTCGGTGTGTGTGTGTGTGTGTTGTCGGTGTGTGTGTGTGTGTGTGTTGTCGGTGTGTGTGTGTGTGTTGTCGGTGTGTGTGTGTGTGTTGTCGGTGTGTGTGTT
>NW_027675494.1:0-17500 GCF_965601325.2 Salmo salar | reverse complement strand
TGTGTGTGTGTTGTCGGTGTGTGTGTGTGTGTGTGTTGTCGGTGTGTGTGTGTGTGTGTTGTCGGTGTGTGTGTGTGTGTGTGTGTGTGTTGTCGGTGTGTGTGTGTGTGTGTGTTGTCAGTGTGTGTGTGTGTGTGTTGTCGGTGTGTGTGTGTGTTGTCGGTGTGTGTGTGTGTGTTGTGTGTGTGTGTGTTGTCAGTGTGTGTGTGTGTTGTCGGTGTGTGTGTGTGTGTGTGTGTGTTGTCGGTGTGTGTGTGTGTGTGTTGTAGGTGTGTGTGTGTGTGTTGTCTTTGTGTGTGTGTGTTGTCGGTGTGTGTGTGTGTGTGTGTGTGTGTTGTGTGTGTGTGTGTGTGTTGTCGGTGTGTGTGTGTGTGTGTTGTCGGTGTGTGTGTGTGTGTTGTCGGTGTGTGTGTGTGTGTTGTCGGTGTGTGTGTGTGTGTGTTGTCGGTGTGTGTGTGTGTGTGTTGTCGGTATGTTTGTGTGTGTGTGTTGTCGGTGTGTGTGTGTGTTGTGTGTGTGTGTGTGTGTTGTCGGTGTGTGTGTGTGTTGTCGGTGTGTGTGTGTTGTCAGTGTGTGTGTGTGTGTGTTGTGTGTGTGTGTGTTGTCGGTGTGTGTGTGTGTGTTGTCGGTGTGTGTGTGTGTGTGTGTGTTGTCGGTGTGTGTGTGTGTGTTGTCGGTGTGTGTGTGTGTGTTGTCGGTGTGTGTGTGTGTGTGTTGTCGGTGTGTGTGTGTGTGTGTTGTCGGTGTGTGTGTGTGTGTTGTCGGTGTGTGTGTGTGTGTGTTGTCGGTGTGTGTGTGTGTGTGTTGTCGGTGTGTGTGTGTGTGTGTTGTCGGTGTGTGTGTGTGTGTTGTCGGTGTGTGTGTGTGTGTGTTGTCGGTGTGTGTGTGTGTGTGTTGTCGGTGTGTGTGTGTGTGTTGTCGGTGTGTGTGTGTGTGTTGTCGGTGTGTGTGTGTTATCGGTGTGTGTGTGTGTTGTCGGTGTGTGTGTGTGTGTGTGTTGTCGGTGTGTGTGTCTGTGTTGTCGGTGTGTGTGTGTGTGTGTGTATGTGTTGTCGGTGTGTGTGTGTGTGTGTGTTGTCGGTGTGTGTGTGTGTGTTGTGTGTGTGTGTGTGTGTGTGTTGTCGGTTTGTGTGTGTGTGTGTGTGTGTTGTCGGTGTGTGTGTGTGTGTTGTCGGTGTGTGTGTGTGTGTGTTGTCGGTGTGTGTGTGTTGTCGGTGTGTGTGTGTGTTGTCGGTGTGTGTGTGTGTGTTGTCGGTGTGTGTGTGTTGTCAGTGTGTGTGTGTGTGTTGTCAGTGTGTGTGTGTGTGTGTTGTCGGTGTGTGTGTGTGTGTGTTGTCGGTGTGTGTGTGTGTGTGTTGTCGGTGTGTGTGTGTGTGTGTTGTCGGTGTGTGTGTGTGTGTTGCTGGTGTTTGTGTGTGTGTGTGTTGTCGGTGTGTGTGTGTGTGTGTGTGTGTGTGTTGTCAGTGTGTGTGTGTGTGTGTGTGTTGTCGGTGTGTGTGTGTGTGTGTGTGTGTTGTCGGTGTGTGTGTGTGTGTGTGTTGCCGGTGTGTGTGTGTATGTGTTGTCGGTGTGTGTGTGTGTGTGTGTGTTGTCGGTGTGTGTGTGTTGTCGATGTGTGTGTGTGTGTGTGTTGTCGGTGTGTGTGTGTGTGTGGTCGGTGTGTGTGTGTGTGTGTGTGTATTGTCGGTTTGTGTGTGTGTGTTGTCTGTGTGTGTGTGTGTGTTGTCGGTGTGTGTGTGTGTGTGTGTTGTCAGTGTGTGTGTGTGTGTGTTGTCGGTGTGTGTGTGTTTATGTGTTGTGTGTGTGTGTGTGTGTGTGTGTTGTCGGTGTGTGTGTGTGTGTTGTCGGTGTGTGTGTGTGTGTGTTGTCGGTGTGTGTGTGTGTGTGTTGTCCGTCTGTGTGTGAGTGTGTTGTCGGTGTGTGTGTGTGTGTTGCTGGTGTGTGTGTGTGTGTGTGTGTGTTGTCGGTGTGTGTGTGTGTGTTGTCGGTGTGTGTTTGTGTGTGTTGTCGGTGTGTGTGTGTGTGTGTTGTCGGTGTGTGTGTGTGTGTGTGTGTGTGTTGTCGGTGTGTGTGTGTGTGTGTTGTCGGTGTGTGTGTGTGTTGTCGGTGTGTGTGTGTGTTGTCGGTGTGTGTGTGTGTGTGTTGTCGGTGTGTGTGTGTGTGTTGTCGGTGTGTGTGTGTGTGTGTGTGTGTTGTTGGTGTGTGTGTGTGTTGTCAGTGTTTGTGTGTGTGTGTTGTCGGTGTGTGTGTGTTTATGTGTTGTCGGTGTGTGTGTGTGTGTTGTCGGTGTGTGTGTGTGTGTGTTGTTGGTGTGTGTGTGTGTGTTGTCTGTGTGTGTGTGTGTGTGTTGTCGGTGTGTGTGTGTGTGTGTGTGTTGTCTGTGTGTGTGTGTGTGTGTTGTCGGTGTGTGTGTGTGTGTGTGTGTGTTGTCGGTGTGTGTGTGTGTGTTGTCGGTGTGTGTGTGTGTTGTCGGTGTGTGTGTGTGTGTGTTGTCGGTGTGTGTGTGTGTGTGTTGTCGGTGTGTGTGTGTGTGTTGTCGGTGTGTGTGTGTGTTGTCGGTGTGTGTGTTGTCGGTGTGTGTGTGTGTGTCTGTGTGTTGTCGGTGTGTGTGTGTGTGTTGTCGGTGTGTGTGTGTGTGTTGTCAGTGTGTGTGTGTGTGTTGTCGGTGTGTGTGTGTTTATGTGTTGTCGGTGTGTGTGTGTGTGTGTTGTCGGTGTGTGCGTGTGTGTTGTCGGTGTGTGTGTGTGTTGTCGGTGTGTGTGTGTTGTCTGTGTGTGTGTGTGTGTGTTGTCGGTGTGTGTGTGTGTGTGTGTTGTCGGTGTGTGTGTGTGTTGTCGGTGTGTGTGTGTGTGTGTTGTCAGTGTGTGTGTGTGTGTTGTCGGTGTGTGTGTGTGTGTGTGTGTGTGTGTTATCGGTGTGTGTGTGTGTGTTGCCGGTGTGTGTGTGTTGTCGGTGTGTGTGTGTGTTGTCGGTGTGTGTGTGTGTGTGTTGTCGGTGTGTGTGTGTGTGTGTTGTCGGTGTGTGTGTGTGTGTTGTCGGTGTGTGTGTGTGTTGTCGGTGTGTGTGTGTGTGGTCGGTGTGTGTGTGTGTGTGTGTGTGTATTGTCGGTGTGTGTGTGTGTGTTGTCGGTGTGTGTGTGTGTGTGTTGTCGGTGTGTGTGTGTTTATGTGTTGTCGGTGTGTGTGTGTGTGTGTTGTCGGTGTGTGTGTGTGTGTTGTCGGTGTGTGTGTGTGTGTGTTGTCGGTGTGTGTGTGTTTATGTGTTGTCGGTGTGTGTGTGTGTGTGTTGTCGGTGTGTGTGTGTGTGTTGTCGGTGTGTGTGTGTGTTGCCGGTGTGTGTGTGTGTGTTGTCGGTGTGTGTGTGTGTGTGTGTGTGTGTTGTCGGTGTGTGTGTGTGTTGTGGGTGTGTGTGTGTGTGTTGTCAGTGTTTGTGTGTGTGTGTTGTCGGTGTGTGTGTGTGTGTGTTGTCGGTGTGTGTGTGTGTGTTGTGTGTGTGTGTGTTGTCGGTGTGTGTGTGTGTTGTCCGAGTGTGTGTGTGTGTGTGTGTGTGTGTTGTCGGTGTGTGTGTGTTGTCGGTGTGTGTGTGTGTGTGTGTGTGTTGTCGGTGTGTGTGTGTGTGTGTGTGTGTGTATTGTCGGTGTGTGTGTGTGTGTGTTGTCGGTGTGTGTGTGTGTGTGTGTGTGTTGTCAGTGTGTGTGTGTGTGTGCGTTGTCGGTGTGTGTGTGTGTGTGTGTTCTCGGTGTGTTGTCGGTGTGTGTGTGTGTGTTGTCGGTGTGTGTGTGTGTGTTGTCGGTGTGTGTGTGTGTGTGTGTTGTCGGTGTGTTTGTGTGTGTGTGTGTTGTCGGTGTGTGTGTGTGTTGTGTGTGTGTGTGTGTGTGTTGTCGGTGTGTGTGTGTGTGTGTTGTCGGTGTGTGTGTGTTGTCAGTGTGTGTGTGTTGTGTGTGTGAGTGTTGTCGGTGTGTGTGTGTGTGTTGTCGGTGTGTGTGTGTGTGTGTGTTGTCGGTGTGTGTGTGTGTGTTGTCGGTGTTTGTGTGTGTGTGTTGTCGGTGTGTGTGTGTGTGTGTTGTCGGGAAGTGTGTGTGTGTGTGTTGTCGGTGTGTGTGTGTTGTCGGTGTGTGTGTGTGTGTGTTGTCGGTGTGTGTGTGTGTGTGTGTTGTCGGTGTGTGTGTGTGTTGTCGGTGTGTGTGTGTGTGTTGTCGGTGTGTGTGTGTGTGTGTTGTCGGTGTGTGTGTGTGTGTGTGTTTTCGGTGTGTGTGTGTGTGTTGTCGGTGTGTGTGTGTGTGTTGTCGGTGTGTGTGTGTGTGTGTTGTCGGTGTGTGTGTGTGTGTTGTCGGTGTGTGTGTGTTATCGGTGTGTGTGTGTGTGTGTGTGTTGTCGGTGTGTGTGTGTGTGTGTTCTCGGTGTGTGTGTGTGTGTTGTCGGTGTGTGTGTGTGTGTGTATGTGTTGTCGGTGTGTGTGTGTGTGTTGTCGGTGTGTTTGTGTGTGTGTGTGTTGTCGGTGTGTGTGTGTTGTCGGTGTGTGTGTGTGTGTGTGTTGTCGGTGTGTGTGTGTGTGTTGTCGGTGTGTGTGTGTGTGTGTTGTCGGTGTGTGTGTGTGTGTGTTGTCGGTGTGTGTGTGTGTGTGTGTGTTGTCAGTGTG
Organism: Salmo salar; assembly: GCF_965601325.2. Taxonomy (NCBI): domain Eukaryota; kingdom Metazoa; phylum Chordata; class Actinopteri; order Salmoniformes; family Salmonidae; genus Salmo; species Salmo salar. The sequence continues at coordinate 12,862 of NW_027675494.1, read as the reverse complement.
TGTGTGTGTGTGTTGTCGGTGTGTGTGTGTGTGTGTTATCGGTGTGTGTGTGTGTGTTGCCGGTGTGTGTGTGTGTGTTGTCGGTGTGTGTGTGTGTGTGTGTGTTGTCGGTGTGTGTGTGTGTGTGTTGTCGGTGTGTGTGTGTGTGTGTGTGTTGTCGGTGTGTGTGTGTGTTGTCAGTGTGTGTGTGTGTGTGTTGTCGGTGTGTGTGTGTGTTGTCGGTGTGTGTGTGTGTGTTGTGTGTGTGTGTGTTGTCAGTGTGTGTGTGTGTTGTCGGTGTGTGTGTGTGTGTGTGTGTTGTCGGTGTGTGTGTGTGTGTGTTGTAGGTGTGTGTGTGTGTGTTGTCGGTGTGTGTGTGTGTGTTGTCGGTGTGTGTGTGTGTGTGTGTGTGTTGTGTGTGTGTGTGTGTGTTGTCGGTGTGTGTGTGTGTGTTGTCGGTGTGTGTGTGTGTGTTGTCGGTGTGTGTGTGTGTGTTGTCGGTGTGTTTGTGTGTGTGTTGTCGGTGTGTGTGTGTGTGTGTGTTGTCGGTGTGTGTGTGTGTGTTGTCGGTGTGTGTGTGTGTGTGTTGTCGGTGTGTGTGTGTGTGTGTTGTGTGTGTGTGTTGTCGGTGTGTGTGTGTGTTGTCGGTGTGTGTGTGTGTGTGTTGTCGGTGTGTGTGTGTGTTGTCGGTGTGTGTGTGTGTTGCCGGTGTGTGTGTGTGTTGTCGGTGTGTGTGTGTGTGTTGTCGGTGTGTGTGTTTTATCGGTGTGTGTGTGTTGTCGGTGTGTGTGTGTGTGTGTGTGTGTGTTGTCGGTGTGTGTGTGTGTGTGTTGTCGGTGTGTGTGTGTGTGTGTGTTGTCGGTGTGTGTGTGTGTGTTGTCGGTGTGTGTTTTATCGGTGTGTGTGTGTTGTCGGTGTGTGTGTGTGTGTGTGTGTGTGTTGTCGGTGTGTGTGTGTGTGTGTTGTCGGTGTGTGTGTGTGTGTGTGTTGTCGGTGTGTGTGGTTGTGTTGTCGGTGTGTGTGTGTGTGTGTGTGTTGTCGGTGTGTGTGTGTGTGTTGTCGGTGTGTGTGTGTTGTCGGTGTGTGTGTGTGTGTGTTGTCGGTGTGTGTGTGTTGTCGGTGTGTGTGTGTGTGTGTGTTGTCGGTGTGTGTGTGTGTGTTGTCGGTGTGTGTGTGTGTGTGTTGTCGGTGTGTGTGTGTGTGTGTTGTCGGTGTGTGTGTGTGTGTGTTGTCAGTGTGTGTGTGTGTGTGTTGTCGGTGTGTGTGTGTGTGTGTTATCGGTGTGTGTGTGTGTGTGTGTTGCCGGTGTGTGTGTGTGTGTTGTCGGTGTGTGTGTGTGTGTGTTGTCGGTGTGTGTGTGTGTTGTCGGTGTGTGTGTGTGTGTGTGTGTGTTGTCGGTGTGTGTGTGTGTGTGTTGTCAGTGTGTGTGTGTGTGTGTTGTCGGTGTGTGTGTGTGTTGTCGGTGTGTGTGTGTGTGTTGTGTGTGTGTGTGTTGTCAGTGTGTGTGTGTTGTCGGTGTGTGTGTGTGTGTGTGTTGTCGGTGTGTGTGTGTGTGTGTTGTAGGTGTGTGTGTGTGTGTTGTCGGTGTGTGTGTGTGTGTTGTCGGTGTGTGTGTGTGTGTGTGTTGTCGGTGTGTGTGTGTGTGTTGTCGGTGTGTGTGTGTGTGTGTTGTCGGTGTGTGTGTGTGTGTGTTGTGTGTGTGTGTTGTCGGTGTGTGTGTGTGTTGTCGGTGTGTGTGTGTGTGTGTTGTCGGTGTGTGTGTGTGTGTGTTGTCGGTGTGTGTGTGTTGTCGGTGTGTGTGTGTGTGTGTGTTGTCGGTGTGTGTGTGTGTGTTGTCGGTGTGTGTGTGTGTGTGTTGTCGGTGTGTGTGTGTGTGTGTTGTCGGTGTGTGTGTGTGTGTGTGTGTTGTCAGTGTGTGTGTGTGTGTGTTGTCGGTGTGTGTGTGTGTGTGTTATCGGTGTGTGTGTGTGTGTTGCCGGTGTGTGTGTGTGTGTTGTCGGTGTGTGTGTGTGTGTGTGTGTTGTCGGTGTGTGTGTGTGTGTGTTGTCGGTGTGTGTGTGTGTGTGTGTGTTGTCGGTGTGTGTGTGTGTTGTCAGTGTGTGTGTGTGTGTGTTGTCGGTGTGTGTGTGTGTTGTCGGTGTGTGTGTGTGTGTTGTGTGTGTGTGTGTTGTCAGTGTGTGTGTGTGTTGTCTGTGTGTGTGTGTGTGTGTGTGTGTGTTGTCGGTGTGTGTGTGTGTGTGTTGTAGGTGTGTGTGTGTGTGTTGTCGGTGTGTGTGTGTGTGTGTGTTGTCGGTGTGTGTGTGTGTTGTCAGTGTGTGTGTGTGTGTGTTGTCGGTGTGTGTGTGTGTTGTCGGTGTGTGTGTGTGTGTTGTGTGTGTGTGTGTTGTCAGTGTGTGTGTGTGTTGTCGGTGTGTGTGTGTGTGTGTGTGTTGTCGGTGTGTGTGTGTGTGTGTTGTAGGTGTGTGTGTGTGTGTTGTCGGTGTGTGTGTGTGTGTTGTCGGTGTGTGTGTGTGTGTGTGTGTGTTGTGTGTGTGTGTGTGTGTTGTCGGTGTGTGTGTGTGTGTTGTCGGTGTGTGTGTGTGTGTTGTCGGTGTGTGTGTGTGTGTTGTCGGTGTGTTGTGTGTGTGTTGTCGGTGTGTGTGTGTGTGTGTGTTGTCGGTGTGTGTGTGTGTGTTGTCGGTGTGTGTGTGTGTGTGTTGTCGGTGTGTGTGTGTGTGTGTTGTGTGTGTGTGTTGTCGGTGTGTGTGTGTGTTGTCGGTGTGTGTGTGTGTGTGTTGTCGGTGTGTGTGTGTGTTGTCGGTGTGTGTGTGTGTTGCCGGTGTGTGTGTGTGTTGTCGGTGTGTGTGTGTGTGTTGTCGGTGTGTGTGTTTTATCGGTGTGTGTGTGTTGTCGGTGTGTGTGTGTGTGTGTGTGTGTGTTGTCGGTGTGTGTGTGTGTGTGTTGTCGGTGTGTGTGTGTGTGTGTGTTGTCGGTGTGTGTGTGTGTGTTGTCGGTGTGTGTTTTATCGGTGTGTGTGTGTTGTCGGTGTGTGTGTGTGTGTGTGTGTGTGTTGTCGGTGTGTGTGTGTGTGTGTTGTCGGTGTGTGTGTGTGTGTGTGTTGTCGGTGTGTGTGGTTGTGTTGTCGGTGTGTGTGTGTGTGTGTGTGTTGTCGGTGTGTGTGTGTGTGTTGTCGGTGTGTGTGTGTTGTCGGTGTGTGTGTGTGTGTGTTGTCGGTGTGTGTGTGTTGTCGGTGTGTGTGTGTGTGTGTGTTGTCGGTGTGTGTGTGTGTGTTGTCGGTGTGTGTGTGTGTGTGTTGTCGGTGTGTGTGTGTGTGTGTTGTCGGTGTGTGTGTGTGTGTGTTGTCAGTGTGTGTGTGTGTGTGTTGTCGGTGTGTGTGTGTGTGTGTTATCGGTGTGTGTGTGTGTGTGTGTTGCCGGTGTGTGTGTGTGTGTTGTCGGTGTGTGTGTGTGTGTGTTGTCGGTGTGTGTGTGTGTTGTCGGTGTGTGTGTGTGTGTGTGTGTGTTGTCGGTGTGTGTGTGTGTGTGTTGTCAGTGTGTGTGTGTGTGTGTTGTCGGTGTGTGTGTGTGTTGTCGGTGTGTGTGTGTGTGTTGTGTGTGTGTGTGTTGTCAGTGTGTGTGTGTTGTCGGTGTGTGTGTGTGTGTGTGTTGTCGGTGTGTGTGTGTGTGTGTTGTAGGTGTGTGTGTGTGTGTTGTCGGTGTGTGTGTGTGTGTTGTCGGTGTGTGTGTGTGTGTGTGTTGTCGGTGTGTGTGTGTGTGTTGTCGGTGTGTGTGTGTGTGTGTTGTCGGTGTGTGTGTGTGTGTGTTGTGTGTGTGTGTTGTCGGTGTGTGTGTGTGTTGTCGGTGTGTGTGTGTGTGTGTTGTCGGTGTGTGTGTGTGTGTGTTGTCGGTGTGTGTGTGTTGTCGGTGTGTGTGTGTGTGTGTGTTGTCGGTGTGTGTGTGTGTGTTGTCGGTGTGTGTGTGTGTGTGTTGTCGGTGTGTGTGTGTGTGTGTTGTCGGTGTGTGTGTGTGTGTGTGTGTTGTCAGTGTGTGTGTGTGTGTGTTGTCGGTGTGTGTGTGTGTGTGTTATCGGTGTGTGTGTGTGTGTTGCCGGTGTGTGTGTGTGTGTTGTCGGTGTGTGTGTGTGTGTGTGTGTTGTCGGTGTGTGTGTGTGTGTGTTGTCGGTGTGTGTGTGTGTGTGTGTGTTGTCGGTGTGTGTGTGTGTTGTCAGTGTGTGTGTGTGTGTGTTGTCGGTGTGTGTGTGTGTTGTCGGTGTGTGTGTGTGTGTTGTGTGTGTGTGTGTTGTCAGTGTGTGTGTGTGTTGTCTGTGTGTGTGTGTGTGTGTGTGTGTGTTGTCGGTGTGTGTGTGTGTGTGTTGTAGGTGTGTGTGTGTGTGTTGTCGGTGTGTGTGTGTGTGTTGTCGGTGTGTGTGTGTGTGTGTGTGTGTGTTGTGTGTGTGTGTGTGTGTGTTGTCGGTGTGTGTGTGTGTGTTGTCGGTGTGTGTGTGTGTGTTGTCGGTGTGTGTGTGTGTGTTGTCGGTGTGTTTGTGTGTGTGTTGTCGGTGTGTGTGTGTGTGTGTGTTGTCGGTGTGTGTGTGTGTGTTGTCGGTGTGTGTGTGTGTGTGTTGTCGGTGTGTGTGTGTGTGTGTTGTGTGTGTGTGTTGTCGGTGTGTGTGTGTGTTGTCGGTGTGTGTGTGTGTGTGTTGTCGGTGTGTGTGTGTGTTGTCGGTGTGTGTGTGTGTTGCCGGTGTGTGTGTGTGTTGTCGGTGTGTGTGTGTGTGTTGTCGGTGTGTGTGTTTTATCGGTGTGTGTGTGTTGTCGGTGTGTGTGTGTGTGTGTGTGTGTGTTGTCGGTGTGTGTGTGTGTGTGTTGTCGGTGTGTGTGTGTGTGTGTGTTGTCGGTGTGTGTGTGTGTGTTGTCGGTGTGTGTGTGTGTGTTGTCGGTGTGTGTGTGTGTTGTCGGTGTGTGTGTGTGTGTTGTCGGTGTGTGTGTTTATCGGTGTGTGTGTGTTGTCGGTGTGTGTGTGTGTGTGTGTGTGTGTTGTCGGTGTGTGTGTGTGTGTGTTGTCGGTGTGTGTGTGTGTGTGTGTTGTCGGTGTGTGTGGTTGTGTTGTCGGTGTGTGTGTGTGTGTGTGTGTTGTCGGTGTGTGTGTGTGTGTTGTCGGTGTGTGTGTGTTGTCGGTGTGTGTGTGTGTGTGTTGTCGGTGTGTGTGTGTTGTCGGTGTGTGTGTGTGTGTGTGTTGTCGGTGTGTGTGTGTGTGTTGTCGGTGTGTGTGTGTGTGTGTTGTCGGTGTGTGTGTGTGTGTGTTGTCGGTGTGTGTGTGTGTGTGTTGTCAGTGTGTGTGTGTGTGTGTTGTCGGTGTGTGTGTGTGTGTGTTATCGGTGTGTGTGTGTGTGTGTGTTGCCGGTGTGTGTGTGTGTGTTGTCGGTGTGTGTGTGTGTGTGTTGTCGGTGTGTGTGTGTGTTGTCGGTGTGTGTGTGTGTGTGTGTGTTGTCGGTGTGTGTGTGTGTGTGTTGTCAGTGTGTGTGTGTGTGTGTTGTCGGTGTGTGTGTGTGTTGTCGGTGTGTGTGTGTGTGTTGTGTGTGTGTGTGTTGTCAGTGTGTGTGTGTTGTCGGTGTGTGTGTGTGTGTGTGTGTGTTGTCGGTGTGTGTGTGTGTGTGTTGTAGGTGTGTGTGTGTGTGTTGTCGGTGTGTGTGTGTGTGTTGTCGGTGTGTGTGTGTGTGTGTGTTGTCGGTGTGTGTGTGTGTGTTGTCGGTGTGTGTGTGTGTGTGTTGTCGGTGTGTGTGTGTGTGTGTTGTGTGTGTGTGTTGTCGGTGTGTGTGTGTGTTGTCGGTGTGTGTGTGTGTGTGTTGTCGGTGTGTGTGTGTGTGTGTTGTCGGTGTGTGTGTGTGTTGCCGGTGTGTGTGTGTGTGTTGTCGGTGTGTGTGTGTGTGTGTTGTCGGTGTGTGTGTGTTGTCGGTGTGTGTGTGTTGTCGTTGTGGTGTGTGTGTGTGTGTGTTGTCGGTGTGTGTGTGTGTGTGTTGTCGGTGTGTGTGTGTGTGTTGTCGGTGTGTGTGTGTGTGTTGTCGGTGTGTGTGTGTGTTGTCGGTGTGTGTGTGTGTGTTGTCGGTGTGTGTGTTTTATCGGTGTGTGTGTGTTGTCGGTGTGTGTGTGTGTGTGTGTGTGTGTTGTCGGTGTGTGTGTGTGTGTGTTGTCGGTGTGTGTGTGTGTGTGTGTTGTCGGTGTGTGTGGTTGTGTTGTCGGTGTGTGTGTGTGTGTGTGTTGTCGGTGTGTGTGTGTGTGTTGTCGGTGTGTGTGTGTTGTCGGTGTGTGTGTGTGTGTGTTGTCGGTGTGTGTGTGTTGTCGGTGTGTGTGTGTGTGTGTGTTGTCGGTGTGTGTGTGTGTGTTGTCGGTGTGTGTGTGTGTGTGTTGTCGGTGTGTGTGTGTGTGTGTTGTCGGTGTGTGTGTGTGTGTGTTGTCAGTGTGTGTGTGTGTGTGTTGTCGGTGTGTGTGTGTGTGTGTTATCGGTGTGTGTGTGTGTGTGTGTTGCCGGTGTGTGTGTGTGTGTTGTCGGTGTGTGTGTGTGTGTGTTGTCGGTGTGTGTGTGTGTTGTCGGTGTGTGTGTGTGTGTGTGTGTTGTCGGTGTGTGTGTGTGTGTGTTGTCAGTGTGTGTGTGTGTGTGTTGTCGGTGTGTGTGTGTGTTGTCGGTGTGTGTGTGTGTGTTGTGTGTGTGTGTGTTGTCAGTGTGTGTGTGTTGTCGGTGTGTGTGTGTGTGTGTGTGTGTTGTCGGTGTGTGTGTGTGTGTGTGTTGTAGGTGTGTGTGTGTGTGTTGTCGGTGTGTGTGTGTGTGTTGTCGGTGTGTGTGTGTGTGTGTGTTGTGTGTGTGTGTGTGTGTTGTCGGTGTGTGTGTGTGTGTGTTGTCGGTGTGTGTGTGTGTGTTGTCGGTGTGTGTGTGTGTGTTGTCGGTGTGTGTGTGTGTGTGTTGTCGGTGTGTGTGTGTGTGTGTGTTGTCGGTGTGTGTGTGTGTGTTGTCGGTGTGTGTGTGTGTGTGTTGTCGGTGTGTGTGTGTGTTGTGTGTGTGTGTTGTCGGTGTGTGTGTGTGTTGTCGGTGTGTGTGTGTGTGTGTTGTCGGTGTGTGTGTGTGTGTGTTGTCGGTGTGTGTGTGTGTTGCCGGTGTGTGTGTGTGTGTTGTCGGTGTGTGTGTGTGTGTGTTGTCGGTGTGTGTGTGTTGTCGGTGTGTGTGTGTGTGTTGTCGGTGTGTGTGTGTGTGTTGTGTGTGTGTGTGTTGTCGTGTGTGTGTGTTGTCGGTGTGTGTGTGTGTGTGTGTTGTCGGTGTGTGTGTGTGTGTGTTGTAGGTGTGTGTGTGTGTGTTGTCGGTGTGTGTGTGTGTGTTGTCGGTGTGTGTGTGTGTGTGTGTTGTCGGTGTGTGTGTGTGTGTTGTCGGTGTGTGTGTGTGTGTGTTGTCGGTGTGTGTGTGTGTTGTGGTGTGTGTGTGTGTGTTGTCGTGTGTGTGTGTGTGTTGTCGGTGTGTGTGTGTGTGTGTTGTCGGTGTGTGTGTGTGTGTGTTGTCGGTGTGTGTGTGTGTTGTCGGTGTGTGTGTGTGTGTGTGTTGTCGGTGTGTGTGTGTGTGTTGTCGGTGTGTGTGTGTGTGTGTTGTCGGTGTGTGTGTGTGTGTGTTGTCGGTGTGTGTGTGTGTGTGTGTGTTGTCAGTGTGTGTGTGTGTGTGTTGTCGGTGTGTGTGTGTGTGTGTTGTCGGTGTGTGTGTGTGTGTTGCGGTGTGTGTGTGTGTGTTGTCGGTGTGTGTGTGTGTGTGTGTGTGTGTCGGTGTGTGGTGTGTGTGTGTGTGTCGTGTGTGTGTGTGTGTGTGTTGTCGGTGTGTGTGTGTGTTGTCGGTGTGTGTGTGTGTGTGTTGTCGGTGTGTGTGTGTGTTGTCGGTGTGTGTGTGTGTGTGTGTGTGTGTGTGTGTTGTCGGTGTGTGTGTGTGTTGTCGTGTGTGTGTGTGTGTGTGTGTGTGTTGTCGGTGTGTGTGTGTGTGTGTTGTCGGTGTGTGTGTGTGTGTTGTCGGTGTGTGTGTGTGTGTTGTCGGTGTGTGTGTGTGTGTGTGTGTGTGTGTGTGTGTGTGTGTGTGTGTTGTCGGTGTGTGTGTGTGTGTTGTCGGTGTGTGTGTGTGTGTTGTCGGTGTGTGTGTGTGTGTTGTCGGTGTGTTTGTGTGTGTGTTGTCGGTGTGTGTGTGTGTGTGTGTTGTCGGTGTGTGTGTGTGTGTTGTCGGTGTGTGTGTGTGTGTGTTGTCGGTGTGTGTGTGTGTGTGTTGTGTGTGTGTGTTGTCGGTGTGTGTGTGTGTTGTCGGTGTGTGTGTGTGTGTGTTGTCGGTGTGTGTGTGTGTTGTCGGTGTGTGTGTGTGTTGCCGGTGTGTGTGTGTGTTGTCGGTGTGTGTGTGTGTGTTGTCGGTGTGTGTGTTTTTCGTGTGTGTGTGTTGTCGGTGTGTGTGTGTGTGTGTGTGTGTGTTGTCGGTGTGTGTGTGTGTGTGTTGTCGGTGTGTGTGTGTGTGTGTGTTGTCGGTGTGTGTGTGTGTGTTGTCGGTGTGTGTGTGTGTGTTGTCGGTGTGTGGTGTGTGTGTTGTCGGTGTGTGTGTGTGTGTTGTCGGTGTGTGTGTTTTGTCGGTGTGGTGTGTGTGTGTCGGTGTGTGTGTGGTGTGTGTGTGTGTGTTGTCGGTGTGTGTGTGTGTGTGTTGTCGGTGTGTGTGTGTGTGTGTGTTGTCGGTGTGTGTGTGTGTGTTGTCGGTGTGTGTGTGTGTGTGTGTGTTGTCGGTGTGTGTGTGTGTGTTGTCGGTGTGTGTGTGTTGTCGGTGTGTGTGTGTGTGTGTTGTCGGTGTGTGTGTGTTGTCGGTGTGTGTGTGTGTGTGTGTTGTCGGTGTGTGTGTGTGTGTTGTCGGTGTGTGTGTGTGTGTGTTGTCGGTGTGTGTGTGTGTGTGTTGTCGGTGTGTGTGTGTGTGTGTTGTCAGTGTGTGTGTGTGTGTGTTGTCGGTGTGTGTGTGTGTGTGTTGTCGGTGTGTGTGTGTGTGTGTGTTGCCGGTGTGTGTGTGTGTGTTGTCGGTGTGTGTGTGTGTGTGTTGTCGGTGTGTGTGTGTGTGTGTGTGTGTGGTGTGTGTGTGTGTGTGTTGTCGGTGTGTGTGTGTGTGTGTTGTCGGTGTGTGTGTGTGTGTGTTGTCGGTGTGTGTGTGTGTTGTCGGTGTGTGTGTGTGTGTGTTGTGTGTGTGTGTGTTGTCGTGTGTGTGTGTTGTCGGTGTGTGTGTGTGTGTGTGTGTGTTGTCGGTGTGTGTGTGTGTGTGTTGTCGGTGTGTGTGTGTGTGTTGTCGGTGTGTGTGTGTGTGTTGTCGGTGTGTGTGTGTGTGTGTGTTGTCGGTGTGTGTGTGTGTGTGTGTCGGTGTGTGTGTGTGTGTGTTGTCGGTGTGTGTGTGTGTGTGTTGTGTGTGTGTGTTGTCGGTGTGTGTGTGTGTTGTCGGTGTGTGTGTGTGTGTGTTGTCGGTGTGTGTGTGTGTGTGTTGTCGGTGTGTGTGTGTGTTGTCGGTGTGTGTGTGTGTGTTGTCGGTGTGTGTGTGTGTGTGTTGTCGGTGTGTGTGTGTGTGTTGTCGGTGTGTGTGTGTTGTCGGTGTGTGTGTGTGTGTGTTGTCGGTGTGTGTGTGTGTGTGTTGTCGGTGTGTGTGTGTGTGTTGTCGGTGTGTGTGTGTGTTGTCGGTGTGTGTGTGTGTTGTCGGTGTGTGTGTGTGTGTTGTCGGTGTGTGTGTGTGTGTCGTGTGTGTGTGTGTTGTCGGTGTGTGTGTGTGTGTGTGTGTGTGTTGTCGGTGTGTGTGTGTGTGTGTTGTCGGTGTGTGTGTGTGTGTGTTGTCGGTGTGTGTGGTGTGTTGTCGGTGTGTGTGTGTGTGTGTGTTGTCGGTGTGTGTGTGTGTGTTGTCGGTGTGTGTGTGTTGTCGGTGTGTGTGTGTGTGTGTTGTCGGTGTGTGTGTGTGTTGTCGGTGTGTGTGTGTGTGTGTGTTGTCGGTGTGGTGTGTGTGTGTTGTCGGTGTGTGTGTGTGTGTGTTGTCGGTGTGTGTGTGTGTGTGTTGTCGGTGTGTGTGTGTGTGTGTTGTCGTGTGTGTGTGTGTGTGTTGTCGGTGTGTGTGTGTGTGTGTTGTCGGTGTGTGTGTGTGTGTGTGTTGCCGGTGTGTGTGTGTGTGTTGTCGGTGTGTGTGTGTGTGTGTTGTCGGTGTGTGTGTGTGTTGTCGGTGTGTGTGTGTGTGTGTGTGTTGTCGGTGTGTGTGTGTGTGTGTTGTCAGTGTGTGTGTGTGTGTGTTGTCGGTGTGTGTGTGTGTTGTCGGTGTGTGTGTGTGTGTTGTGTGTGTGTGTGTTGTCGGTGTGTGTGTGTTGTCGGTGTGTGTGTGTGTGTGTGTGTGTGTGTCGGTGTGTGTGTGTGTGTGTGTTGTAGGTGTGTGTGTGTGTGTTGTCGGTGTGTGTGTGTGTGTTGTCGGTGTGTGTGTGTGTGTGTGTCGTGTGTGTGTGTGTGTGTTGTCGGTGTGTGTGTGTGTGTGTTGTCGGTGTGTGTGTGTGTGTTGTCGGTGTGTGTGTGTGTGTTGTCGGTGTGTGTGTGTGTGTGTTGTCGGTGTGTGTGTGTGTGTGTGTTGTCGGTGTGTGTGTGTGTGTTGTCGGTGTGTGTGTGTGTTGTCGTTGTCGGTGTGTGTGTGTGTGTGTGTGTCGGTGTGTGTGTCGGTGTGTGTGTGTGTTGTCGGTGTGTGTGTGTGTGTGTTGTCGGTGTGTGTGTGTGTGTGTGTGTGTCGGTGTGTGTGTGTGTGTGTTGTCGGTGTGTGTGTGTGTGTGTTGTCGGTGTGTGTGTGTGTTGTCGGTGTGTGTGTGTTGTCGGTGTGTGTCGTGTGTGTTGTCGGTGTGTGTGTGTGTGTTGTCGGTGTGTGTGTGTGTGTGTCGGTCGTGTGTGTGTGTGTGTTGTCGGTGTGTGTGTGTGTGTGTTGTCGGTGTGTGTGTCGTGTGTGTGTTGTCGGTGTGTGTGTCGGTGTGTGTTGTCGTGTGTGTTGTCGGTGTGTGTGTGTGTGTTGTCGGTGTGTGTGTGTGTGTGTCGGTCGTGTGTGTGTGGTGTGTGTGTGTGTTGTCGGTGTGTGTGTGTGTGTGTGTTGTCGGTGTGTGTGTGTGTGTGTTGTCGGTGTGTGTGTGTGTGTTGTCGTGTGTGTGTGTGTGTGTGTGTGTCGGTCGTGTGTGTGTGTGTTGTCGGTGTGTGTGTGTGTTGTCGGTGTGTGTGTGTGTGTGTTGTGTGTGTGTGTGTGTTGTCGGTGTGTGTGTGTGTGTGTGTGTTGTCGGTGTGTGTGTGTGTGTGTTGTCGGTGTGTGTGTGTGTGTGTGTCGTTGTGTGTGTGTGTGTTGTCGGTGTGTGTGTGTGTGTTGTCGGGTGTGTGTGTGTGTGTGTGTGTGTGTGTGTGCGGTTGTGTGTGTGTGTGTGTGCGTTGTCGGTGTGTGTGTGTGTTGTCGGTGTGTGTGTGTGTGTGTGTGTTGTCGGTGTGTGTGTGTGTCGGTGTCGTGTGTGTGTGTGTGTGTTGTCGGTGTGTGTGTGTGTGTGTGTTGTCGGTGTGTGTGTGTGTGTTGTGTGTGTGTGTGTTGTCGGTGTGTGTGTGTGTTGTCCGAGTGTGTGTGTGTGTGTGTGTGTGTTTCGGTGTGTGTGTGTTGTCGGTGTGTGTGTGTGTGTGTGTGTGTTGTCGGTGTGTGTGTGTGTGTGTGTGTGTGTCGGTGTGTGTGTGTGTGTGTTGTCGGTGTGTGTGTGTGTGTGTGTGTGTGTGTTGTCAGTGTGTGTGTGTGTGTGCGTTGTCGGTGTGTGTGTGTGTGTGTGTTGTCGGTGTGTTGTCGGTGTGTGTGTGTGTGTTGTCGGTGTGTGTGTGTGTGTGTTGTCGGTGTGTGTGTGTGTGTTGTCGGTGTGTGTGTGTGTGTTGTCGGTGTGTGTGTGTGTGTGTGTGTTGTCGGTGTGTTTGTGTGTGTGTGTGTTGTCGGTGTGTGTGTGTGTTGTGTGTGTGTGTGTGTGTTGTCGGTGTGTGTGTGTGTGTGTGTTGTCGGTGTGTGTGTGTTGTCAGTGTGTGTGTGTTGTGTGTGTGAGTGTTTGTCGGTGTGTGTGTGTGTGTTGTCGGTGTGTGTGTGTGTGTGTGTTGTCGTGTGTGTGTGTGTTGTCGGTGTGTGTGTGTGTGTGTTGTCGGTGTGTGTGTGTGTGTGTTGTCGGAATGTGTGTGTTGTTGTGTGTGTTGTCGGTGTGTGTGTGTGTTGTCGGTGTGTGTGTGTGTGTGTTGTCGGTGTGTGTGTGTGTGTGTGTTGTCGGTGTGTGTGTGTGTGTGTTGTCGGTGTGTGTGTGTGTGTGTTGTAGGTGTCGTGTGTGTTGTCGGTGTGTGTGTGTGTGTGTCGTGTGTGTGTTGTGTGTGTGTGTCGCCGTGTGTGTGTGTGTGTTGTCGGTGTGTGTGTGTGTGTGTGTGTCGGTGTCGTGTGTGTGTGTGTGTTGTCGGTGTGTGTGTGTGTGTTGTCGGTGTGTGTGTGTGTGGGTGTGTGCGTGTGTGTTGTCAGTGTTTGTGTGTGTGTGTTGTCGGTGTGTGTGTGTGTTGTCGGTGTCGGTGTGTGTGTGTGTGTGTGTCTGTCCCGGCGTGTGTGTGGTTGTGTTGTCCGAGTGTGTGTGTGTGTGTGTGTGTCGTCGGTGTGTGTGTGTTGTCGGTGTGTCGTGTGTGTGTGTGTTGTCGGTGTGTGTGTGTGTGTGTTGTGAGTGTGTGTGTGTTGTCGGTGTGTGTGTGTGTGTGTTGTCGGTGTGCGTGTGTGTGTTGTCGGTGTGTGTGTGTGTTGCCGTGTGTGTGTGTGTGTGCGTTGTCGGTGTGTGTGTGTGTGTGTGTTGTCGGTGTGTTGTCGGTGTGTGTGTGTGTTGT
>NW_027675493.1:1090000-1120000 GCF_965601325.2 Salmo salar | reverse complement strand
ACACACACACACCGACAACACACACACACACACACACACACACACCGACAACACACACACACACACACACCGACAACACACACACACACACACACTCGGACAACACACACACCGACAACACACACACACACAACACACACACACACACCAACAACACACACACACACACACACACACACACACACACACTGACAACACACACACACACCGACAACACACACACACACACACCGACAACACACACACACCGACAACACACACACACCGACAACACACACACACACACCGACAACACACACACCGACAACACACACACACACACACTGACAACACACACACACACACCGACAACACACACACACACCGACAACACACACACACACACAACACACACACACACACCGACAACACACAGACACACACACCGACAACACACACACACAAACACACCGACAACACACACACACACACACACACCGACAACACACACACACACACACACACACACACCGACAACACACACACACACACACATCGACAACACACACACACACAAAAACCAGCAACACACACACACACCGACAACACACACACACACACCGACAACACACACACACCGACAACACACACACACACACACCGACAACACACACACACACACACACCGACAACACACACACACTGACAACACACACACACACACACACACACACACACACCGACAACACACACACACACCGACAACACACACACACACACACACTGACAACACACACACACACACACACACACCAACAACACACACACACACACACCGACAACACACACACACACACACACACACACACACACACCGACAACACACACACACACAGACACCGACAACACACACACACCGACAACACACACACACCGACAACACACACACACACACACACACACACACACACACCGACAACACACACACACCGACAACACACACACACACACACCGACAACACACACACACACACACACACACACACACACTGACAATACACACACACACACACCGACAACACACACACACACACCGACAACACACATACACCGACAACACACACACACACACACACACCGACAACACACACACACACACACACCGACAACACACACACACACACTGACAACACACACACACACACACCGACAACACACACACACACACACCGACAACACACACACACACACACACACTGACAACACACACACACACACACCGACAACACACACACACACACACCGACAACACACACACACACACACACACACACCGACAACACACACACACACACACACCGACAACACACACACACCGACAACACACACACACACACACACACACTCGGACAACACACACACCGACAACACACACACACACAACACACACACACACACCGACAACACACACACACACACACACACACACACACACACACACACACACACACTGACAACACACACACACACACACCGACAACACACACACACACACCGACAACACACACACACACCGACAACACACACACACACACACCGACAACACACACACACACACACCGACAACACACACACACACACCGACAACACACACACACACACACCGACAACACATAAACACACACACACTGACAACACACACACACACACACACTGACAACACACACACACACACCGACAACACACACACACACACATCGACAACACACACACACCGACAACACACACACACACACACACCGACAACACACACACACACACACTGACAACACACACACACACACCGACAACACACACACACACACACACACTCGGACAACACACACACCGACAACACACACACACACAACACACACACACACACCGACAACACACACACACACACACACACACACACACACACTGACAACACACACACACACACACCGACAACACACACACACACACACCGACAACACACACACACACCGACAACACACACACACACCGACAACACACACACACACACACACACACACACACACCGACAACACACACACACCGACAACACACACACACACACACTGACAACACACACACACCGACAACACACACACACACACACACACTCGGACAACACACACACCGACAACACACACACACACACCGACAACACACACACACCGACAACACACACACACACACACACCGACAACACACACACACACACCGACAACACACACACACACACACACTGACAACACACACACACACACACACACACACACAACACACACACACACACACCGTCAACACACACACACACACACACACCGACAACACACACACACACACACACCGACAACACACACACACCGACAACACACACACACACCGACAACACAAACACACACACACACACACACACACACACACCGACAACACACACACACACACCGACAACACACACACACACACACCGACAACACATAAACACACACACACCGACAACACACACACACACACACTGACAACACAGACACACACACACCGACAACACACACACACACACACACCGACAACACACACACACAAACCGACAACACACACACAAACACCGACCACACACACACACACCGACAACACACACACACACACACACCGACAACACACACACACACACCGACAACACACACACACACACACACACACCGACAACACACACACACCGATAACAGACACACACACACACCAACAACACACACACACACACACACCGACCATTCACACACACACACACCGACAACACACACACACACACACACACACCGACAACACACACACACACACACCGACAACACACACACACCGACAACACACACACACACACACACCGACAACACACACACACCGACAACACACACACACACACACCGACAACACACACACACACACACACACACACCGACAACACACACACACACACACACACCGACAACACACACACACACACCGACAACACACACACACACACCGACAACACACACACACACACAGACAACACACACACACACAACACACACACACACACACTGACAACACACACACACCGACAACACACACACACACCGACAACACACACACACACACAACACACACACACACACCGACAACACACAGACACACACACCGACAACACACACACACAAACACACCGACAACACACACACACACACACACACCGACAACACACACACACACACACACACCGACAACACACACACACATCGACAACACACACACAAAAACCAGCAACACACACACACACTGACAACACACACACACACAAACACCAACAACACACACACACACACACCGACAACACACACACACACACACACACACACACACACTGACAACACACACACACACCGACAACACACACACACACACACCGACAACACACACACACACCGACAACACACACACACACCGACAACACACACACACACACCGACAACACACACACACACACACCGACAACACACACACACACACCGACAACACACACACACACAACACACACACACACACACTGACAACACACACACACACACCGACAACACACACACAAACCGACAACACACACACACACACACAACACACACACACACACCGACAACACACACACACACACACCGACAACACACACACACCGACAACACACACACACACACACCGACAACACACACACACACACACACACACACACACACCGACAACACA
Source organism: Salmo salar (assembly GCF_965601325.2). Classification (NCBI taxonomy): domain Eukaryota; kingdom Metazoa; phylum Chordata; class Actinopteri; order Salmoniformes; family Salmonidae; genus Salmo; species Salmo salar. The sequence continues at coordinate 1,116,196 of NW_027675493.1, read as the reverse complement.
CACACACACATCGACAACACACACAGACAAAAACCAGCAACACACACACACACACACCGACAACACACACACACACACACCGACAACACACACACACTGACAACACACACACACACACACCGACAACACACACACACACACACACCGACAACACACACACACACACACACACTGACAACACACAAACACACACACACCGACAACACACACACACACACACCGACAACACACACACACACACACACACACACACCGACAACACACACACACACACACACCGACAACACACACACACACACACACTCGGACAACACACACACCGACAACACACACACACACAACACACACACACACACCAACAACACACACACACACACACACACACACACACACACACTGACAACACACACACACACCGACAACACACACACACACACACCGACAACACACACACACCGACAACACACACACACCGACAACACACACACACACACCGACAACACACACACCGACAACACACACACACACACACTGACAACACACACACACACACCGACAACACACACACACACCGACAACACACACACACACACAACACACACACACACACCGACAACACACAGACACACACACCGACAACACACACACACAAACACACCGACAACACACACACACACACACACACCGACAACACACACACACACACACACACACACACCGACAACACACACACACACACACATCGACAACACACACACACACAAAAACCAGCAACACACACACACACCGACAACACACACACACACACCGACAACACACACACACCGACAACACACACACACACACACCGACAACACACACACACACACACACCGACAACACACACACACTGACAACACACACACACACACACACACACACACACCGACAACACACACACACACCGACAACACACACACACACACACACTGACAACACACACACACACACACACACACCAACAACACACACACACACACACCGACAACACACACACACACACACACACACACACACACACCGACAACACACACACACACAGACACCGACAACACACACACACCGACAACACACACACACCGACAACACACACACACACACACACACACTCGGACAACACACACACCGACAACACACACACACACAACACACACACACCGACAACACACACACACACACACACACACACACACACACACACTGACAATACACACACACACACACCGACAACACACACACACACACCGACAACACACATACACCGACAACACACACACACACACACACACCGACAACACACACACACACACACACCGACAACACACACACACACACTGACAACACACACACACACACACCGACAACACACACACACACACACCGACAACACACACACACACACACACACTGACAACACACACACACACACACCGACAACACACACACACACACACCGACAACACACACACACACACACACACACACCGACAACACACACACACACACACACCGACAACACACACACACCGACAACACACACACACACACACACACACTCGGACAACACACACACCGACAACACACACACACACAACACACACACACACACCGACAACACACACACACACACACACACACACACACACACACACACACACACACTGACAACACACACACACACACACCGACAACACACACACACACACCGACAACACACACACACACACACAACACACACACACACACACCGACAACACACACACACACACACCGACAACACACACACACACACCGACAACACACACACACACACACCGACAACACATAAACACACACACACTGACAACACACACACACACACACACTGACAACACACACACACACACCGACAACACACACACACACACATCGACAACACACACACACCGACAACACACACACACACACACACCGACAACACACACACACACACACTGACAACACACACACACACACCGACAACACACACACACACACACACCCACACCGACAACACACACACACACACACACCGACAACACACACACACACACACCGACAACACACACACACAAACACCGATAACACACACACACCGACAACACACATACACACACACACACACACACCGACAACACACACACACACCGACAACACACACACACACACCGACAACACACACACACACACACACCGACAACACACACACACCGACAACACACACACACACCGACAACACACACACACACACACCGACAACACACACACACACACCGACAACACACACACACACCGACAACACACACACACACACACCGACAACACACACACACATACACCGACAATACACACACACCGACAACACACACACACACACCGACAACACACACACACACCGACAACACACACACACACACCGACAACACACACACACACACACACACCGACAACACACACACACACACACCGACAACACACACACACACACCGACAACACACACACACACACACCGACAACACACACACACACACCGACAACACACACACACACCGACAACACACACACACACAACACACACACACACACCGACAACACACAGACACACACACCGACAACACACACACACACAAACACACCGACAACACACACACACACACCGACAACACACACACACACACACACACACACACACACCGACAACACACACACACACATCGACAACACACACACACAAAAACCAGCAACACACACACACACACCGACAACACACACACACACACACCGACAACACACACACACACAGACACCGACAACACACACACACCGACAACACACACACACCGACAACACACACACACACACACACTCGGACAACACACACACCGACAACACACACACACACAACACACACACACCGACAACACACACACACACACACACACACACACACACACACACACTGACAATACACACACACACACACCGACAACACACACACACACACCGACAACACACATACACCGACAACACACACACACACACACACACCGACAACACACACACACACACACCGACAACACACACACACACACTGACAACACACACACACACACACACCGACAACACACACACACACACACCGACAACACACACACACACACACACACTGACAACACACACACACACACACCGACAACACACACACACACACACCGACAACACACACACACACACACACACACACCGACAACACACACACACACACACACCGACAACACACACACACCGACAACACACACACACACACACACACACTCGGACAACACACACACCGACAACACACACACACACAACACACACACACACACCGACAACACACACACACACACACACACACACACACACACACACACACACACACTGACAACACACACACACACACACCGACAACACACACACACACACCGACAACACACACACACACCGACAACACACACACACACACACCGACAACACACACACACACACACCGACAACACACACACACACACCGACAACACACACACACACACACCGACAACACATAAACACACACACACTGACAACACACACACACACACACACTGACAACACACACACACACACCGACAACACACACACACACACATCGACAACACACACACACCGACAACACACACACACACACACACCGACAACACACACACACACACACTGACAACACACACACACCGACAACACACACACACACACACCCACACCGACAACACACACACACACACACACCGACAACACACACACACACACACCGACAACACACACACACAAACACCGATAACACACACACACCGACAACACACATACACACACACACACACACACCGACAACACACACACACACCGACAACACACACACACACACCGACAACACACACACACACACCCGACAACACACACACACCGACAACACACACACACACCGACAACACACACACACACACACCGACAACACACACACACACACCGACAACACACACACACACCGACAACACACACACACACACACCGACAACACACACACACATACACCGACAATACACACACACCGACAACACACACACACACACCGACAACACACACACACACCGACAACACACACACACACACCGACAACACACACACACACACACACACCGACAACACACACACACACACACCGACAACACACACACACACACCGACAACACACACACACACACACCGACAACACACACACACACACCGACAACACACACACACACCGACAACACACACACACACAACACACACACACACACCGACAACACACAGACACACACACCGACAACACACACACACACAAACACACCGACAACACACACACACACACCGACAACACACACACACACACACACACACACACACACCGACAACACACACACACACATCGACAACACACACACACAAAAACCAGCAACACACACACACACACCGACAACACACACACACACACACCGACAACACCCACACACCGACAACACACACACACACACACACCGACAACACACACACACACACACCGACAACACACACACACACACTGACAACACACACACACACACACACCGACAACACACACACACACACACACACCGACAACACACACACACACACACACACACACACACACACACACACCGACAACACACACACACACACACACCGACAACACACACACACCGACAACACACACACACACACACACACTCGGACAACACACACACCGACAACACACACACACACAACACACACACACACACCGACAACACACACACACACACACACACACACACACACACACACACTGACAACACACACACACACACACCGACAACACACACACACACACACCGACAACACACACACACACCGACAACACACACACACACCGACAACACACACACACACACACACACACACACCGACAACACACACACACCGACAACACACACACACACACACTGACAACACACACACACACACACACCGACAACACACACACACACACACCGACAACACATAAACACACACACACCGACAACACACACACACACATACACTGACAACACACACACACACACACACAGACAACACACACACACACACACACACCGACAACACACACACACCGACAACACACACACACACACACACACCGACAACACACACACACACACACCGACAACACACACACACACACACTTACAACACACACACACACACACACACCGACAACACACACACACACCGACAACACACACACACACACACACACACACACACCGACAACACACACACACACACACCGACAACACACACACACCGACAACACACACACACACAACACACACACACACACCGACAACACACACACACACACACCGACAACACACACACACACACCGACAACACACACACACACCGACAACACACACACACACACACACACACACACACACACACCGACAACACACACACACCGACAACACACACACACACACCGACAACACACACGCACACACCGACAACACACACACACACACACCGACAACACATAAACACACACACACCGACAACACACACACACACACACTGACAACACACACACACACACACACCGACAACACACACACACACACACACCGACAACACACACACACACACCGACAACACACACACACAAACACACCGACCACACACACACACACCAACAACACACACACACACACACCGACAACACACACACACACACCGACAACACACACACACACACACACACACCGACAACACACACACACACCGATAACACACACACACACACACACACACCAACAACACACACACACACACACCGACAACACACACACACACACACACACCGACAACACACACACACACACCGACAACACACACACACCGACAACACACACACACACACACCGACAACACACACACACCGACAACACACACACACACACACACCGACAACACACACACACACACACACACACACCGACAACACACACACACACACACACCGACAACACACACACACACACACACACCGACAACACACAAACACACACACACACCGATAACACACACACACCGACAACACACACACACACACACACACACACACACACACACCGACAACACACACACACACCGACAACACACACACACACACCGACAACACACACACACACACACCGACAACACACACACAAACACAGACAACACACACACACACCGACAACACACACACACACACACCGACAACACACACACACACCGACAACACATAAACACACACACACCGACAACACACACACACACACACCGACAACACACACACACACACCGACAACACACACACACACACCGACCACACACCTACACACCGACAACACACACACACACACACACCGACAACACACACACACACACACACACACCGACAACACACACACACACACACACCGACAACACACACACCGACAACACACACACACACACACCGACAACACACACACACACACACAACGACAACACACACACACACACACACACACACACACTGACAACACACACACACACCGACAACACACACACACACACACCGACAACACACACACACACCGACAACACACACACACACCGACAACACACACACACACACACACACACACCGACAACACACACACACACCGACAACACACACACACACCGACAACACACACACACACACCGACAACACACACACACACCGACAACATACACACACACACACCGACAACACACACACACACACCGACAACACACACACACACACACCGACAACACATAAACACACACACACCGACAACACACACACACACACACACTGACAACACACACACACACACCAACAACACACACACACACACCGACAACACACACACACCGACAACACACACACACACACACACCGACAACACACACACACACACCGACAACACACACACACACACACACTGACAACACACACACACACACACACACACCGACAACACACACACACACACACCGACAACACACACACACACACACACACCGACAACACACACACACACACACACACCGACAACACACACACACCGACAACACACACACACACCGACAACACAAACACACACACACACACACACACACACCGACAACACACACACACACACCGACAACACACACACACACACACCGACAACACATAAACACACACACACCGACAACACACACACACACACACTGACAACACAGACACACACACACCGACAACACACACACACACACACACCGACAACACACACACACAAACCGACAACACACACACAAACACCGACCACACACACACACACCGACAACACACACACACACACACACCGACAACACACACACACACACACCGACAACACACACACACACACACACACACCGACAACACACACACACCGATAACAGACACACACACACACCGACAACACACACACACACACACCGACAACACACACACACACACACACACACCGACAACACACACACACCGATAACAGACACACACACACACCAACAACACACACACACACACACACCGACCATTCATACACACACACACCGACAACACACACACACACACACACACACCGACAACACACACACACACACACCGACAACACACACACACCGACAACACACACACACACACACACCGACAACACACACACACCGACAACACACACACACACACACCCCGACAACACACACACACACACACACACACACCGACAACACACACACACACACACACACCGACAACACACACACACACACCGACAACACACACACACACACCGACAACACACACACACACACAGACAACACACACACACACAACACACACACACACACACTGACAACACACACACACCGACAACACACACACACACCGACAACACACACACACACACCGACAACACACACACACACACACACACACACACACACTGACAACACACACACACACCGACAACACACACACACACACACCGACAACACACACACACACCGACAACACACACACACACCGACAACACACACACACACACACACACACACCGACAACACACACACACACACACACACCGACAACACACACACACACACACACACCGACAACACACACACACATCGACAACACACACACAAAAACCAGCAACACACACACACACTGACAACACACACACACACAAACACCAACAACACACACACACACACACCGACAACACACACACACACACCGACAACACACACACACACACACACACACACACACTGACAACACACACACACACCGACAACACACACACACACACACCGACAACACACACACACACCGACAACACACACACACACCGACAACACACACACACACACACACACACACCGACAACACACACACACACCGACAACACACACACACACCGACAACACACACACACACACCGACAACACACACACACACCGACAACACACACACACACCGACAACACACACACACACACCGACAACACACACACACACACACACCGACAACACATAAACACACACACACCGACAACACACACACACACACACACTGACAACACACACACACACACCAACAACACACACACACACACCGACAACACACACACACCGACAACACACACACACACACACACCGACAACACACACACACACACCGACAACACACACACACACACACACTGACAACACACACACACACACACACCGACAACACACACACACACACACCGACAACACACACACACACACACCGACAACACACACACACACACACACCGACAACACACACACACCGACAACACACACACACACCGACAACACAAACACACACACACACACACACACACACCGACAACACACACACACACACCGACAACACACACACACACACACCGACAACACATAAACACACACACACCGACAACACACACACACACACTGACAACACAGACACACACACACCGACAACACACACACACACACACCGACAACACACACACACAAACCGACAACACACACACAAACACCGACCACACACACACACACCGACAACACACACACACACACACACCGACAACACACACACACACACCGACAACACACACACACACACACACACACCGACAACACACACACACCGATAACAGACACACACACACACCAACAACACACACACACACACACACCGACCATTCACACACACACACACCGACAACACACACACACACACACACACACACACCGACAACACACACACACACACACCGACAACACACACACACCGACAACACACACACACACACACACCGACAACACACACACACCGACAACACACACACACACACACCGACAACACACACACACACACACACACACACCGACAACACACACACACACACACACACCGACAACACACACACACACACCGACAACACACACACACACACCGACAACACACACACACACACAGACAACACACACACACAACACACACACACACACACTGACAACACACACACACCGACAACACACACACACACCGACAACACACACACACACACACACAACACACACACACACACCGACAACACACAGACACACACACCGACAACACACACACACAAACACACCGACAACACACACACACACACACACACCGACAACACACACACACACACACCGACAACACACACACACACATCGACAACACACACACAAAAACCAGCAACACACACACACACTGACAACACACACACACACAAACACCAACAACACACACACACACACACCGACAACACACACACACACACCGACAACACACACACACACACACACCGACAACACACACACACCGACAACACACACACACACCGACAACACAAACACACACACACACACACACACACACCGACAACACACACACACACACCGACAACACACACACACACACACCGACAACACATAAACACACACACACCGACAACACACACACACACACTGACAACACAGACACACACACACCGACAACACACACACACACACACACCGACAACACACACACACAAACCGACAACACACACACAAACACCGACCACACACACACACACCGACAACACACACACACACACACACCGACAACACACACACACACACCGACAACACACACACACACACACACACACCGACAACACACACACACCGATAACAGACACACACACACACCAACAACACACACACACACACACACCGACCATTCACACACACACACACCGACAACACACACACACACACACACACACCGACAACACACACACACACCGACAACACACACACACCGACAACACACACACACACACACACCGACAACACACACACACCGACAACACACACACACACACACCGACAACACACACACACACACACACACACACCGACAACACACACACACACACACACACCGACAACACACACACACACACCGACAACACACACACACACACCGACAACACACACACACACACAGACAACACACACACACAACACACACACACACACACTGACAACACACACACACCGACAACACACACACACACCGACAACACACACACACACACACACAACACACACACACACACCGACAACACACAGACACACACACCGACAACACACACACACAAACACACCGACAACACACACACACACACACACACCGACAACACACACACACACACCGACAACACACACACACACACAGACAACACACACACACAACACACACACACACACACTGACAACACACACACACCGACAACACACACACACACCGACAACACACACACACACACACACAACACACACACACACACCGACAACACACAGACACACACACCGACAACACACACACACAAACACACCGACAACACACACACACACACACACACCGACAACACACACACACACACACACACCGACAACACACACACACACATCGACAACACACACACAAAAACCAGCAACACACACACACACTGACAACACACACACACACAAACACCAACAACACACACACACACACACCGACAACACACACACACACACCGACAACACACACACACACACACCGACAACACATAAACACACACACACCGACAACACACACACACACACACTGACAACACACACACACACACACCGACAACACACACACACACACACACCGACAACACACACACACCGACAACACACACACACACACACACCGACAACACACACACACACCGACAACACACACACACACACACACTGACAACACACACACACACACACACACCGACAACACACACACACACACACCGACAACACACACACACACACACACACACACACACACACACCGACAACACACACACACACACCGACAACACACACACACACACACCGACAACACATAAACACACACACACCGACAACACACACACACACACACTGACAACACACACACACACACCGACAACACACACACACACACACCGACAACACACACACACCGACAACACACACACACACACACCGACAACACACACACACACACCGACAACACACACACACACAACACACACACACACACACTGACAACACACACACACACACCGACAACACACACACACACCGACAACACACACACACACACACAACACACACACACACACCGACAACACACAGGCACACACACCGACAACACACACACACAAACACACCGACAACACACACACACACACACACACCGACAACACACACACACACACACACACACCGACAACACACACACACACATCGACAACACACACACACACAAAAACCAGCAACACACACACACACACCGACAACACACACACACACACACCGACAACACACACACACCGACAACACACACACACACACACCGACAACACACACACACACACACCGACAACACACACACACACACACACTGACAACACACAAACACACACACACCGACAACACACACACACACACACCGACAACACACACACACACACACACACACACACCGACAACACACACACACACACACTCGGACAACACACACACCGACAACAAACACACACAACACACACACACCAACAACACACACACACACACACACACACACACACACACACACACACACTGACAACACACACACACACCGACAACACACACACACACACACCGACAACACACACACACACCGACAACACACACACACCGACAACACACACACACACACCGACAACACACACACCGACAACACACACACACACACACTGACAACACACACACACACACCGACAACACACACACACACCGACAACACACACACACACACAACACACACACACACACCGACAACACACAGACACACACACCGACAACACACACACACAAACCCACCGACAACACACACACACACACACACACCGACAACACACACACACACAAAAACCAGCAACACACACACACACCGACAACACACACACACACACCGACAACACACACACACCGACAACACACACACACACACACCGACAACACACACACACTGACAACACACACACACACACACACACACACCGACAACACACACACACACACACCGACAACACACACACACACACACACTGACAACACACACACACACACACACACACCGACAACACACACACACACACACCGACAACACACACACACACACACACACACACACACCGACAACACACACACACACACACACCGACAACACACACACACCGACAACACACACACACCGACAACACACACACACACACACACACTCGGACAACACACACACCGACAACACACACACACACAACACACACACACCGACAACACACACACACACACACACACACACACACACACACACACTGACAATACACACACACACACACCGACAACACACACACACACACCGACAACACACACACACCGACAACACACACACACACACACACCGACAACACACACACACACACACCGACAACACACACACACACACTGACAACACACACACACACACACACACACACCGACAACACACACACACACACACCGACAACACACACACACACACACACACTGACAACACACACACACACACTCACCGACAACACACACACACACACACCGACAACACACACACACCGACAACACACACACACACACACACACACTGACAACACACACACACACACACTGACAACACACACACACACACACCGACAACACACAGACACACACCGACAACACACACACACACACACACACACTGACAACACACACACACACACACCGACAACACACACACACACACACCGACAACACACAGACACACACCGACAACACACACACACACCGACAACACACACACACACACACACACACACACACACACACACACCGACAACACACACACACACCGACAACACACACACACACACACCGACAACACACACACACACACCGACAACACACACACACACACACACCGACAACACATAAACACACACACACTGACAACACACACACACACACACACTGACAACACACACACACACACCGACAACACACACACACACACACACCGACAACACACACACACCGACAACACACACACACACACACACCGACAACACACACACACACACACCGACAACACACACACACCGACAACACACACACACACACACACCCACACCGACAACACACACACACACACACACCGACAACACACACACACACACACACACCGACAACACACACACACAAACACCGATAACACACACACACCGACAACACACACACACCGACAACACACACACACACACACACCCACACCGACAACACACACACACACACACACCGACAACACACACACACACACACACACCGACAACACACACACACAAACACCGATAACACACACACACCGACAACACACATACACACACACACACACACACACCGACAACACACACACACACCGACAACACACACACACACACCGACAACACACACACACACACACACCGACAACACACACACACACCGACAACACACACACACACACACACCGACAACACACACACACAAACCGACAACACACACACAAACACCGACCACACACACACACACCGACAACACACACACACACACACACCGACAACACACACACACACACCGACAACACACACACACACACACACACACCGACAACACACACACACCGATAACAGACACACACACACACCAACAACACACACACACACACACACCGACCATTCACACACACACACACCGACAACACACACACACACACACACACACCGACAACACACACACACACCGACAACACACACACACCGACAACACACACACACACACACACCGACAACACACACACACCGACAACACACACACACACACACCGACAAGACACACACACACACACACACACACCGACAACACACACACACACACACACACCGACAACACACACACACACACCGACAACACACACACACACACCGACAACACACACACACACACAGACAACACACACACACAACACACACACACACACACTGACAACACACACACACCGACAACACACACACACACCGACAACACACACACACACACACACAACACACACACACACACCGACAACACACAGACACACACACCGACAACACACACACACAAACACACCGACAACACACACACACACACACCGACAACACACACACACACACACACCGACAACACACACACACCGACAACACACACACACACACACCGACAACACACACACACACCGACAACACACACACACACACACACTGACAACACACACACACACACACACACACCGACAACACACACACACACACACCGACAACACACACACACACACACACACACACACACACACACCGACAACACACACACACACACCGACAACACACACACACACACACCGACAACACATAAACACACACACACCGACAACACACACACACACACACTGACAACACACACACACACACCGACAACACACACACACACACACCGACAACACACACACACCGACAACACACACACACACACACCGACAACACACACACACACACCGACAACACACACACACACAACACACACACACACACACAACACACACACACCGACAACACACACACACACACACACACACACACACACACACACACTGACAATACACACACACACACACCGACAACACACACACACACACCGACAACACACACACACCGACAACACACACACACACACACACCGACAACACACACACACACACACCGACAACACACACACACACACTGACAACACACACACACACACACACACACACCGACAACACACACACACACACACCGACAACACACACACACACACACACACTGACAACACACACACACACACTCACCGACAACACACACACACACACACCGACAACACACACACACACACACACACACACCGACAACACACACACACACACACACCGACAACACACACACACCGACAACACACACACACACACACACACACTGACAACACACACACACACACACCGACAACACACACACACACACACCGACAACACACAGACACACACCGACAACACACACACACACCGACAACACACACACACACACACACACACACACACACACACACACCGACAACACACACACACACCGACAACACACACACACACACACCGACAACACACACACACACACCGACAACACACACACACACACACACCGACAACACATAAACACACACACACTGACAACACACACACACACACACACTGACAACACACACACACACACCGACAACACACACACACACACACACCGACAACACACACACACCGACAACACACACACACACACACACCGACAACACACACACACACACACCGACAACACACACACACCGACAACACACACACACACACACCCACACCGACAACACACACACACACACACACCGACAACACACACACACACACACACACCGACAACACACACACACAAACACCGATAACACACACACACCGACAACACACACACACCGACAACACACACACACACACACACCCACACCGACAACACACACACACACACACACCGACAACACACACACACACACACACACCGACAACACACACACACAAACACCGATAACACACACACACCGACAACACACATACACACACACACACACACACACCGACAACACACACACACACCGACAACACACACACACACACCGACAACACACACACACACACACACCGACAACACACACACACACCGACAACACACACACACACACACACCGACAACACACACACACAAACCGACAACACACACACAAACACCGACCACACACACACACACCGACAACACACACACACACACACACCGACAACACACACACACACACCGACAACACACACACACACACACACACACCGACAACACACACACACCGATAACAGACACACACACACACCAACAACACACACACACACACACACCGACCATTCACACACACACACACCGACAACACACACACACACACACACACACCGACAACACACACACACACCGACAACACACACACACCGACAACACACACACACACACACACCGACAACACACACACACCGACAACACACACACACACACACCGACAACACACACACACACACACACACACACACCGACAACACACACACACACACACACACCGACAACACACACACACACACCGACAACACACACACACACACCGACAACACACACACACACACAGACAACACACACACACAACACACACACACACACACTGACAACACACACACACCGACAACACACACACACACCGACAACACACACACACACACACACAACACACACACACACACCGACAACACACAGACACACACACCGACAACACACACACACAAACACACCGACAACACACACACACACACACACACCGACAACACACACACACACACCGACAACACACACACACACACAGACAACACACACACACAACACACACACACACACACTGACAACACACACACACCGACAACACACACACACACCGACAACACACACACACACACACACAACACACACACACACACCGACAACACACAGACACACACACCGACAACACACACACACAAACACACCGACAACACACACACACACACACACACCGACAACACACACACACACACACACACCGACAACACACACACACACATCGACAACACACACACAAAAACCAGCAACACACACACACACTGACAACACACACACACACAAACACCAACAACACACACACACACACACCGACAACACACACACACACACCGACAACACACACACACACACACCGACAACACATAAACACACACACACCGACAACACACACACACACACACTGACAACACACACACACACACACCGACAACACACACACACACACACACCGACAACACACACACACCGACAACACACACACACACACACACCGACAACACACACACACACCGACAACACACACACACACACACACTGACAACACACACACACACACACACACACACACCGACAACACACACACACACACACCGACAACACACACACACACACACACACACACACACACAGACAACACACACACACACACCGACAACACACACACACACACACCGACAACACATAAACACACACACACCGACAACACACACACACACACACTGACAACACACACACACACACCGACAACACACACACACACACACCGACAACACACACACACCGACAACACACACACACACACACCGACAACACACACACACACACCGACAACACACACACACACAACACACACACACACACACTGACAACACACACACACACACCGACAACACACACACACACCGACAACACACACACACACACACAACACACACACACACACCGACAACACACAGGCACACACACCGACAACACACACACACAAACACACCGACAACACACACACACACACACACCGACAACACACACACACACACACACACACCGACAACACACACACACACATCGACAACACACACACACACAAAAACCAGCAACACACACACACACACCGACAACACACACACACACACACCGACAACACACACACACCGACAACACACACACACACACACCGACAACACACACACACACACACACCGACAACACACACACACACACACACTGACAACACACAAACACACACACACCGACAACACACACACACACACACCGACAACACACACACACACACACACACACACACCGACAACACACACACACACACACTCGGACAACACACACACCGACAACAAACACACACAACACACACACACCAACAACACACACACACACACACACACACACACACACACACACACACACTGACAACACACACACACACCGACAACACACACACACACCGACAACACACACACACCGACAACACACACACACACACCGACAACACACACACCGACAACACACACACACACACACTGACAACACACACACACACACCGACAACACACACACACACCGACAACACACACACACACACAACACACACACACACACCGACAACACACAGACACACACACCGACAACACACACACACAAACCCACCGACAACACACACACACACACACACACCGACAACACACACACACACAAAAACCAGCAACACACACACACACCGACAACACACACACACACCGACAACACACACACACCGACAACACACACACACACACACCGACAACACACACACACTGACAACACACACACACACACACACACACACCGACAACACACACACACACACACCGACAACACACACACACACACACACTGACAACACACACACACACACACACACACCGACAACACACACACACACACACCGACAACACACACACACACACACACACACACACACACCGACAACACACACACACACACACACCGACAACACACACACACCGACAACACACACACACCGACAACACACACACACACACACACACTCGGACAACACACACACCGACAACACACACACACACAACACACACACACCGACAACACACACACACACACACACACACACACACACACACACACTGACAATACACACACACACACACCGACAACACACACACACACACCGACAACACACACACACCGACAACACACACACACACACACACACCGACAACACACACACACACACACCGACAACACACACACACACACTGACAACACACACACACACACACACACACACCGACAACACACACACACACACACCGACAACACACACACACACACACACACTGACAACACACACACACACACTCACCGACAACACACACACACACACACCGACAACACACACACACACACACACACACACCGACAACACACACACACACACACCGACAACACACACACACCGACAACACACACACACACACACACACACTGACAACACACACACACACACACCGACAACACACACACACACACACACACCGACAACACACAGACACACACCGACAACACACACACACACCGACAACACACACACACACACACACACACACACACACACACACACCGACAACACACACACACACCGACAACACACACACACACACACCGACAACACACACACACACACCGACAACACACACACACACACACACCGACAACACATAAACACACACACACTGACAACACACACACACACACACACTGACAACACACACACACACACCGACAACACACACACACACACACACCGACAACACACACACACCGACAACACACACACACACACACACCGACAACACACACACACACACACCGACAACACACACACACCGACAACACACACACACACACACACCCACACCGACAACACACACACACACACACACCGACAACACACACACACACACACACACCGACAACACACACACACAAACACCGATAACACACACACACCGACAACACACATACACACACACACACACACACACCGACAACACACACACACACCGACAACACACACACACACACCGACAACACACACACACACACACACCGACAACACACACACACACCGACAACACACACACACACACACCGACAACACACACACACACACCGACAACACACACACACACCGACAACACACACACACATACACCGACAACACACACACACCGACAACACACACACACACACACCGACAACACACACACACACCGACAACACACACACACACACCGACAACACACACACACACACACACACCGACAACACACACACACACACCGACAACACACACACACACACCGACAACACACACACACACACCGACAACACACACACACACACACCGACAACACATAAACACACACACACTGACAACACACACACACACACACACTGACAACACACACACACACACCGACAACACACACACACACACACCGACAACACACACACACCGACAACACACACACACACACCGACAACACACACACACACACACTGACAACACACACACACACACCGACAACACACACACACACACACACCCACACCGACAACACACACACACACACACACCGACAACACACACACACACACACACACCGACAACACACACACACAAACACCGATAACACACACACACCGACAACACACATACACACACACACACACCGACAACACACACACACACCGACAACACACACACACACACCGACAACACACACACACACACACACCGACAACACACACACACACACACCGACAACACACACACACACCGACAACACACACACACACACACCGACAACACACACACACACACCGACAACACACACACACACCGACAACACACACACACACACACCGACAACACACACACACATACACCGACAATACACACACCGACAACACACACACACACACACCGACAACACACACACACACCGACAACACACACACACACACCGACAACACACACACACACACACACACCGACAACACACACACACACACACCGACAACACACACACACACACCGACAACACACACACACACCGACAACACACACACACACACCGACAACACACACACACACCGACAACACACACACACACACACAACACACACACACACACCGACAACACACAGACACACACACCGACAACACACACACACAAACACACCGACAACACACACACACACACCGACAACACACACACACACACACACACACACACACACACCGACAACACACACACACACATCGACAACACACACACACAAAAACCAGCAACACACACACACACACCGACAACACACACACACACACCGACAACACCCACACACCGACAACACACACACACACACACACCGACAACACACACACACACACACCGACAACACACACACACACACACACTGACAACACACACACACACACACACCGACAACACACACACACACACACACACCGACAACACACACACACACACACACACACACACACACACACCGACAACACACACACACACACACACCGACAACACACACACACCGACAACACACACACACACACACACACTCGGACAACACACACACCGACAACACACACACACAACACACACACACACACCGACAACACACACACACACACACACACACACACACACACACACTGACAACACACACACACACACACCGACAACACACACACACACACACCGACAACACACACACACACCGACAACACACACACACACCGACAACACACACACACACACACACACACCGACAACACACACACACACCGACAACACACACACACACACACTGACAACACACACACACACACACACCGACAACACACACACACACACACCGACAACACATAAACACACACACACCGACAACACACACACACACACACTGACAACACACACACACACACACACACACAGACAACACACACACACACACACACACCGACAACACACACACACCGACAACACACACACACACACACACACCGACAACACACACACACACACACCGACAACACACACACACACACACTTACAACACACACACACACACACACACCGACAACACACACACACACCGACAACACACACACACACACACACACACACCGACAACACACACACACACACACCGACAACACACACACACCGACAACACACACACACACACACACACACTCGGACAACACACACACCGACAACACACACACACACAACACACACACACACACCGACAACACACACACACACACCGACAACACACACACACACACCGACAACACACACACACACCGACAACACACACACACACACACACACACACACACACACACCGACAACACACACACACCGACAACACACACACACACACCGACAACACACACGCACACACCGACAACACACACACACACACACACCGACAACACATAAACACACACACACCGACAACACACACACACACACACTGACAACACACACACACACACACACCGACAACACACACACACACACACACCGACAACACACACACACACACCGACAACACACACACACAAACACACCGACCACACACACACACACCAACAACACACACACACACACACTTACAACACACACACACACACCGACAACACACACACACACACACACACACACCGACAACACACACACACACCGATAACACACACACACACACACACACCAACAACACACACACACACACACCGACAACACACACACACACACACACCGACAACACACACACACACACCGACAACACACACACACCGACAACACACACACACACACACCGACAACACACACACACCGACAACACACACACACACACACACCGACAACACACACACACACACACACACACCGACAGCACACACACACACACACACCGACAACACACACACACACACACACACCGACAACACACAAACACACACACACACCGATAACACACACACACCGACAACACACACACACACACACACACACACACACACACACACACACCGACAACACACACACACACCGACAACACACACACACACACCGACAACACACACACACACACACCGACAACACACACACAAACACAGACAACACACACACACACCGACAACACACACACACACACACCGACAACACACACACACACCGACAACACACACACACAAACCCACCGACAACACACACACACACACACACACCGACAACACACACACACACAAAAACCAGCAACACACACACACACCGACAACACACACACACACCGACAACACACACACACCGACAACACACACACACACACACGACAACACACACACACTGACAACACACACACACACACACACACACACCGACAACACACACCCACACACACCGACAACACACACACACACACACACTGACACACACACACACACACACACACACACCGACAACACACACACACACACACCGACAACACACACACACACACACACACACACACACACACCGACAACACACACACACACACACACCGACAACACACACACACCGACAACACACACACACCGACAACACACACACACACACACACACTCGGACAACACACACACCGACAACACACACACACACAACACACACACACCGACAACACACACACACACACACACACACACACACACACACACACTGACAATACACACACACACACACCGACAACACACACACACACACCGACAACACACACACACCGACAACCACACACACACACACACACACACCGACAACACACACACACACACACCGACAACACACACACACACACTGACAACACACACACACACCACACACACACACCGACAACACACACACACACACACCGACAACACACACACACACCACACACTGACAACACACACACACACACTCACCGACAACACACACACACACACACCGACAACACACACACACACACACACACACACCGACAACACACACACACACACACCGACAACACACACACACCGACAACACACACACACACACACACACACTGACAACACACACACACACACACCGACAACACACACACACACACACCGACAACACACAGACACACACCGACAACACACACACACACCGACAACACACGACACACACACACACACGACACACACACACACACACCGACAACACACACACACACCGACAACACACACACACACACACCGACAACACACACACACACACACCGACAACACACACACACACACACACCGACAACACATAAACACACACACACCGACAACACACACACACACACACACTGACAACACACACACACACACCGACAACACACACACACACACACACCGACAACACACACACACCGACAACACACACACACACACACACCGACAACACACACACACACACACCGACAACACACACACACCGACAACACACACACACACACACACCCACACCGACAACACACACACACACACACACACACCGACAACACACACACACACACACACACCGACAACACACACACACACACACCGACTACACACACACACACCGACAACACACACACACACACACACACACACACACCGACAACACACACACACACACCGACAACACACACACACACACCGACAACCACACACACACACACACACCGACAACACACACACACAACCACCGACAACACACACACACACACACCGACAACACACACACACACACCGACACACACACACACACACACCGACAACACACACACACACACACCGACAACACACACACACACACACACACACACACACACACACACACACACACCGACAACACACACACACACACCGACAACACACACACACACACACACACCGACAACACACACACACACACCGACAACACACACACACACACACCGACAACACACACACACACACCGACAACACACACACACACACACCGACAACACACACACACACACCGACAACACACACACACACACACACCGACACACACACACACACACCGACAACACACACACACACACACACACACCGACAACACACACACACACACACACCGACAACACACACACACACACACACCGACAACACACACACACACACCGACACACACACACACACCGACAACACACACACACACACACACACACCGACAACACACACACACACCGACAACACACACACACACACGACAACACACACCACACACACACGACAACACACACACACACACACACGACAACACACACACACACCGACAACACACACACACACACACCGACAACACACACACACACACCGACAACACACACACACACCGACAACACCACACACACACACACCGACAACACACACACACACACACCGACACACACACACACACACACCGACAACACACACACACACACACCGACACACACACACACACACCGACAACACACACACACACACACGACAACACACACACACACACACACACGACACACACACACACACACACCGACAACACACACACACACACCGACACACAC
>NW_027675493.1:1075000-1077500 GCF_965601325.2 Salmo salar | reverse complement strand
ACACACACACACCGACAACACATAAACACACACACACCGACAACACACACACACACACACTGACAACACACACACACACACACCGACAACACACACACACACACCACACCGACACACACACACACACCGACACACCACACACACACGACACACACACCGACAACACACACACACACACCGACACACACACACACACACACCACACACACACCGACAACACACACACACACACCGACAACACACACACACACACACACACACACACCGACAACACACACACACACACACACACACACACACACACACACACACACACACACACGACAACACACACACACACACACACGACACACACACACACACCGACAACACACACACACACACACACACACACACACACCGACAACACACACACACACACACCGACAACACACACACACAAACCCACCGACAACACACACACACACACACACACCGACAACACACACACACACACCGACAACACACACACACCGACAACACACACACACACACACCGACAACACACACACACACACACCGACAACACACACACACTGACAACACACACACACACACCGACCGACACACACACACACACCGACAACACACACACACACACACCGACAACACACACACACACACACACCGACAACACACACACACACACACACACACCGACAACACACACACACACACACCGACAACACACACACACACACACACCACACACACACACACACCGACAACACACACACACACACACACCGACACACACACACACCGACAACACACACACCGACAACACACACACACACAACACACGACACACCGACACACACACACACACACACGACACACACACACACACACACACTGACAATACACACACACACACACCGACAACACACACACACACACACGACACACACACACACACCGACAACACACACACACACACACCGACAACACACACACACACACACCGACAACACACACACACACACTGACAACACACACACACACACACACACACACCGACAACACACACACACACACACCGACAACACACACACACACACACACACTGACAACACACACACACACACACACCGACAACACACACACACACACACCGACAACACACACACACACACACACCGACAACACACACACACACACACACCGACAACACACACACACCGACAACACACGCACACACACACACACACACACACTCGGACAACACACACACCGACAACACACACACACACAACACACACACACACACCGACAACACACACACACACACACACACACACACACACACACACACACACACACACTGACAACACACACACACACACACCGACAACACACACACACACACACCGACAACACACAGACACACACCGACAACACACACACACACCGACAACACACACACACACACACACACACACACACACACACCGACAACACACACCGACAACACACACACACACACACCGACAACACACACACACACACCGACAACACACACACACACACACCGACAACACACACACACCGACAACACACACACACACACACACCGACAACACACACACACACACACCGACAACACACACACACACCGACAACACACACACACACACACACCCACACCGACAACACACACACACACACACACCGACAACACACACACACACACACACACCGACAACACACACACACAAACACCGATAACACACACACACCGACAACACACATACACACACACACACACACACCGACAACACACACACACACACCGACAACACACACACACACACCGACAACACACACACACACACACACGACAACACACACACACACACACCGACAACACACACACACACCGACAACACACACACACCGACAACACACACACACACACCGACAACACACACACACACACACACACGACAACACACACACACGACACACACACACCGACAACACACACACACACACACCGACAACACACACACACACGACAACACACACACACACACCGACACACACACACACACACCGACAACACACACACACACACCGACAACACACACACACACACACACACCGACAACACACACACACACACACCGACAACACACACACACACACCGACAACACACACACACACACACCGACAACACACACACACACACCGACAACACACACACACACCGACAACACACACACACACACACAACACACACACACACACCGACAACACACAGACACACACACCGACAACACACACACACAACACACCGACAACACACACACACACACCGACAACACACACACACACACACACACACACACACACCGACAACACACACACACACATCGACAACACACACACACAAAAACCAGCAACACACACACACACACCGACAACACACACACACACCGACAACACCCACACACCGAC
>NW_027675493.1:1052500-1070000 GCF_965601325.2 Salmo salar | reverse complement strand
CACACACACCGACAACACACACACACACCGACAACACACACACACACACACACCGACAACACACACACACACACGACCGACAACACACACACACACCGACAACACACACACACACACACACCCACACCGACAACACACACACACACACACCGACAACACACACACACACACACACCGACAACACACACACACACACACCGACAACACACACACACACACCGACAACAACACACACACACACCGACAACACACACACACACGCACAACACACACACACACACCGACAACACACACACACACACACCGACAACACACACACACGACAACACACACACACCGACAACACACACACACACACACCGACAACACACACACACCGACAACACACACACACACACACACACGACACCACACACACACACACACCGACAACACACACACACACCGACAACACGACACACACACACACACACACGACACCACACACACACACACACACGACAACACACACACACACACACACGACGACACACACACACACACACGACACACGACACACACACACACACACGACACACACGACAACACACACACACACTCGACAACACACACACACAACACACGACACACACACACACACACCGACCGACACACACGACACACCACACACCGACAACACACACACGACACACCGACAACACACACACACACCTGACAACACACACACACACACCGACAACACACACACACACACACGACAACACACACACACACGACACGCACCGACACACACACACACACACACACACACACACACCGACAACACACACACACACCGACACCGACACACACACACACACCGACAACACACACACACACACACACACCGACAACACACACACACCGACACACCGACACACACACACACACACACACCGACAACACACACACACACACACACCGACAACACACACACACACACCGACAACACACACACACACACACCGACAACACACACACACACGACACCGACAACACACACGACACACCGACAACACACACACACGACACACACACACCGACAACACACACACACACACACACCGACAACACACACACACACACACACGACAACACACACACACACACACCGACAACACACACACGACACACACACACACACACACACACACACACACACACACACACACACCGACAACACACACACACACACACACACACACACACACACACACACGACACACACACACACACACACACCGACACACACACACACACACACACGACACACACACACACACACACACCGACAACACACACACACACACCGACACACACACACACACACACGACAACACACACACACACACGACAACACACACACACACACACCGACACACCGACACACACACACACCGACAACACACACACGACAACACACACACACACACCGACAACACACACACACACACACCGACAACACACACACACACACACCGACAACACACACACACACACACACACACACGACAACACACACACACACACCGACAACACACACACACACACCGACAACACACACACACAACACGACAACACACACACACACACACACGACACACACACACACACACACCGACAACACACACACACACACACCGACAACACACACACACACACACGACACACACCGACAACACACACACACACCGACAACACACACACACACACCAACCACACACACACACACACACACCGACAACACACACACACACACACCGACAACACACACACACCGACAACACACACACACACACACCGACAACACACACACACACACACACCGACAACACACACACACACACACACTGACAACACACAAACACACACACACCGACAACACACACACACACACACCGACAACACACACACACACACACACACACACACCGACAACACACACACACACACACACCGACAACACACACACACACACACACGACAACACACACACCGACAACACACACACACACAACACACACACACACACCAACACACACACACACACACACACACACACACACACACACACACACTGACAACACACACACCGACAACACACACACACACACACCGACAACACACACACACACCGACAACACACACACACCGACAACACACACACACACACCGACAACACACACACCGACAACACACACACACACACACGACAACACACACACACACACGACAACACACACACACACCGACCACACACACACACACACAACACACACACACACACCGACAACACACACACACACACACCGACAACACACACACACAACCCACCGACAACACACACACACACACACACACCGACAACACACACACACACAACACCAGCAACACACACACACACCGACAACACACACACACACACCGACAACACACACACACCGACAACACACACACACACACACCGACAACACACACACACACACACCGACAACACACACACACGACAACACACACACACACACACACACCGACAACACACACACACACACACCGACAACACACACACACACACACACTGACAACACACACACACACACACACACACCGACAACACACACACACACACACCGACAACACACACACACACACACACACACACACACACACACACACACACCGACAACACACACACACACACACCGACAACACACACACACCGACAACACACACACACCGACAACACACACACACACACACACACTCGACAACACACACACGACAACACACACACACACACACACACACCGACAACACACACACACACACACCGACAACACACACACACACACACACACACGACAACACACACACACACACACACCGACAACACACACACACACACACCGACAACACACACACACACACACACACACACCGACAACACACACACACACACACACCGACAACACACACACACCGACAACACACACACACACACACACACACACCCGACAACACACACACCGACAACACACACACACACAACACACACACACACACCGACAACACACACACACACACACACACACACACACACACACACACACACACACACACACACTCACACGACACACACACACACACACGACAACACACACACACACACCGACAACACACACACACTCGGACAACACACACACCGACAACACACACACACACAACACACACACACACACCAACAACACACACACACACACACCGACAACACACACACACACACCGACAACACACACACACACAACACACACACACACACCGACAACACACACACACACACCGACAACACACACACACACCGACAACACACACACACACACACAACACACAAACACCGACAACACACAGACACACACACCGACAACACACACACACAACACACCGACAACACACACACACACACACACCGACAACACACACACACACACACACACACCGACAACACACACACACACATCGACAACACACACACACACACAAACCAGCAACACACACACACACACCGACAACACACACACACACACACCGACAACACACACACACCGACAACACACACACACACACACCGACAACACACACACACACACACACCGACAACACACACACACACACACACGACAACACACAAACACACACACACCGACAACACACACACACACACACCGACAACACACACACACACACACACACACACACCGACAACACACACACACACACACACCGACAACACACACACACACACACTCGGACAACACACACACCGACAACACACACACACACAACACACACACACACACCAACAACACACACACACACACACACACACACACACACACACACACGACAACACACACACCGACAACACACACACACACACACCGACAACACACACACACACCGACAACACACACACACCGACAACACACACACACACACCGACAACACACACACCGACAACACACACACACACACACTGACAACACACACACACACACCGACAACACACACACACACCGACAACACACACACACACACAACACACACACACACACCGACAACACACAGACACACACACCGACAACACACACACACAACCCACCGACAACACACACACACACACACACACCGACAACACACACACACACAAAAACCAGCACACACACACACACACCGACAACACACACACACACACCGACAACACACACACACCGACAACACACACACACACACACCGACAACACACACACACACACACCGACAACACACACACACTGACAACACACACACACACACACACACCGACAACACACACACACACACACCGACAACACACACACACACACACACTGACAACACACACACACACACACACACACACCGACAACACACACACACACACACCGACAACACACACACACACACACACACACACACACACACACACACACACCGACAACACACACACACACACACCGACAACACACACACACCGACAACACACACACACCGACAACACACACACACACACACACACTCGACAACACACACACTGACAACACACACACACACACACACACACCGACAACACACACACACACACACCGACAACACACACACACACACACACACTGACAACACACACACACACACACACCGACAACACACACACACACACACCGACAACACACACACACACACACACACACACCGACAACACACACACACACACACACCGACAACACACACACACCGACAACACACACACACACACACACACACTCGGACAACACACACACCGACAACACACACACACACAACACACACACACACACCGACAACACACACACACACACACACACACACACACACACACACACACACACACACACACACACACACACTGACAACACACACACACACCGACAACACACACACACACACACCGACAACACACAGACACACACCGACAACACACACACACACACACACACACACACACACACACCGACAACACACACACACACCGACAACACACACACACACACACCGACAACACACACACACACACCGACAACACACACACACACACACCGACAACACACAACACACACACACTGACAACACACACAGACACACACACTGACAACACACACACACACCGACAACACACACACACACATACACCGACAACACACACACACACACACCGACAACACACACACACACCGACAACACACACACACACACACACCCACACCGACAACACACACACACACACACACCGACAACACACACACACACACACACACCGACAACACACACACACACACACACAACACCGATAACACACACACACCGACAACACACATACACACACACACACACACACACCGACAACACACACACACACCGACAACACACACACACACACCGACAACACACACACACACACACACCGACAACACACACACACACACACCGACAACACACACACACACCGACAACACACACACACACACACCGACAACACACACAGACACACCGACAACACACACACACACCGACAACACACACACACACACACCGACAACACACACACACATACACCGACAACACACACACCCACAACACACACACACACACACCGACAACACACACACACACCGACAACACACACACACACACCGACAACACACACACACACAGACACACCGACAACACACACACACACACACCGACAACACACACACACACACCGACAACACACACACACACACACCGACAACACACACACACACACCGACAACACACACACACACCGACAACACACACACACACACACAACACACACACACACACCGACAACACACAGACACACACACACCGACAACACACACACACAAACACACACACACACCGACAACACACACACACACACACACACACACACACACACACACACTGACAACACACACACACACACACCGACAACACACACACACACACACCGACAACACACACACACACCGACAACACACACACACACCGACAACACACACACACACACACACACACACACACACACACCGACAACACACACACACACCGACAACACACACACACACACACTGACAACACACACACACCGACAACACACACACACACACACCGACAACACATAAACACACACACACCGACAACACACACACACACACACTGACAACACACACACACACACACCAGACAACACACACACACACACACCGACAACACACACACACCGACAACACACACACACCACACACACCGACAACACACACACACACCGACAACACACACACACACACACTACAACACACACACACACACACACCGACAACACACACACACACCGACAACACACACACACACACACACACCGACAACACACACACACACACACACCGACAACACACACACACCGACAACACACACACACACACACACTCGACAACACACACACCGACAACACACACACACACAACACACACACACACACCGACAACACACACACACACACCGACAACACACACACACACACCGACAACACACACACACACGACAACACACACACACACACACACACACACACACACCGACAACACACACACACACCGACAACACACACACACACACCGACAACACACACACACACACCGACAACACACACACACACCGACAACACACACACACACACAACACACACACACACACCGACAACACACACACACACCGACAACACACACACACACACACACACCACACACACCGACAACACACAGACACACACACCGACAACACACACACACAACCCACCGACAACACACACACACACACACACACCGACAACACACACACACACAAAACCAGCAACACACACACACACCGACAACACACACACACACACCGACAACACACACACACCGACAACACACACACACACACACCGACAACACACACACACACACACCGACAACACACACACACTGACAACACACACACACACACACACACCGACAACACACACACACACACACCGACAACACACACACACACACACACTGACAACACACACACACACACACACACACCGACAACACACACACACACACACCGACAACACACACACACACACACACACACACACACACACACCGACAACACACACACACACACACCGACAACACACACACACCGACAACACACACACACCGACAACACACACACACACACACACACTCGGACAACACACACACTGACAACACACACACACACACACACACACACCGACAACACACACACACACACACCGACAACACACACACACACACACACACTGACAACACACACACACACACACACCGACAACACACACACACACACACCGACAACACACACACACACACACACACACACCGACAACACACACACACACACACACCGACAACACACACACACCGACAACACACACACACACACACACACACTCGGACAACACACACACCGACAACACACACACACACAACACACACACACACACCGACAACACACACACACACACACACACACACACACACACACACACACTGACAACACACACACACACACACCGACAACACACACACACACACACCGACAACACACAGACACACACCGACAACACACACACACACCGACAACACACACACACACACACACACACACACACACACACACACACACACCGACAACACACACACACACCGACAACACACACACACACACACCGACAACACACACACACACACCGACAACACACACACACACACACCGACAACACATAAACACACACACACTGACAACACACACAGACACACACACTGACAACACACACACACACCGACAACACACACACACACACACACCGACAACACACACACACACACACCGACAACACACACACACACCGACAACACACACACACACACACACCCACACCGACAACACACACACACACACACACCGACAACACACACACACACACACACACCGACAACACACACACACAAACACCGATAACACACACACACCGACAACACACATACACACACACACACACACACACCGACAACACACACACACACCGACAACACACACACACACACCGACAACACACACACACACACACACCGACAACACACACACACACACACCGACAACACACACACACACCGACAACACACACACACACACACCGACAACACACACACACACACCGACAACACACACACACACCGACAACACACACACACACACACCGACAACACACACACACATACACCGACAACACACACACCGACAACACACACACACACACACCGACAACACACACACACACCGACAACACACACACACACACCGACAACACACACACACACAGACACACCGACAACACACACACACACACACCGACAACACACACACACACACCGACAACACACACACACACACACCGACAACACACACACACACACCGACAACACACACACACACCGACAACACACACACACACACACAACACACACACACACACCGACAACACACAGACACACACTCACCGACAACACACACACACAAACACACACACACACCGACAACACACACACACACACACACACACACACACACACACACTGACAACACACACACACACACACCGACAACACACACACACACACACCGACAACACACACACACACCGACAACACACACACACACCGACAACACACACACACACACACACACACACACACACACACACCGACAACACACACACACACCGACAACACACACACACACACACTGACAACACACACACACCGACAACACACACACACACACACCGACAACACATACACACACACACACCGACAACACACACACACACACACTGACAACACACACACACACACACACAGACAACACACACACACACACACCGACAACACACACACACCGACAACACACACACACACACACACACCGACAACACACACACACACCGACAACACACACACACACACACTTACAACACACACACACACACACACCGACAACACACACACACACCGACAACACACACACACACACACACACACACCGACAACACACACACACACACACACCGACAACACACACACACCGACAACACACACACACACACA
Source organism: Salmo salar (assembly GCF_965601325.2). Classification (NCBI taxonomy): domain Eukaryota; kingdom Metazoa; phylum Chordata; class Actinopteri; order Salmoniformes; family Salmonidae; genus Salmo; species Salmo salar. Next base: position 1,060,659 of record NW_027675493.1, on the reverse strand, counting down.
CACACACACTCGGACAACACACACACCGACAACACACACACACACAACACACACACACACACCGACAACACACACACACACACACACCGACAACACACACACACACACCGACAACACACACACACATCGACAACACACACACACACACACACACACACACCCCGACAACACACACACACACCGACAACACACACACACACACCGACAACACACACGCACACACCGACAACACACACACACACACACCGACAACACACACACACACACCGACAACACACACACACACACACACACACCGACAACACACACACACACCGATAACACACACACACACACACACACACCAACAACACACACACACACACACCGACAACACACACACACACAACACACACACACACACCGACAACACACACACACACACACACACACACACACACACACACACACACACACTGACAACACACACACACACACCGACAACACACACACACACACACCGACAACACACAGACACACACCGACAACACACACACACACCGACAACACACACACACACACACACACACACACACACACACAACACACACACACACACCGACAACACACACACACACACACACCGACAACACACACACACACACCGACAACACACACACACATCGACAACACACACACACACACACACACACACACACACCGACAACACACACACACACCGACAACACACACACACACACCGACAACACACACACACACACCGACAACACACACACACACCGACAACACACACACACACACAACACACACACACACACCGACAACACACACACACACCGACAACACACACACACACACAACACACACACACACACCGACAACACACAGACACACACACCGACAACACACACACACAAACCCACCGACAACACACACACACACACACACACCGACAACACACACACACACAAAAACCAGCAACACACACACACACCGACAACACACACACACACACCGACAACACACACACACCGACAACACACACACACACACACCGACAACACACACACACACACACCGACAACACACACACACTGACAACACACACACACACACACACACCGACAACACACACACACACACACCGACAACACACACACACACACACACTGACAACACACACACACACACACACACACCGACAACACACACACACACACACCGACAACACACACACACACACACACACACACACACACACACCGACAACACACACACACACACACCGACAACACACACACACCGACAACACACACACACCGACAACACACACACACACACACACACTCGGACAACACACACACTGACAACACACACACACACACACACACACCGACAACACACACACACACACACCGACAACACACACACACACACACACACTGACAACACACACACACACACACACCGACAACACACACACACACACACCGACAACACACACACACACACACACACACACCGACAACACACACACACACCGACAACACACACACACCGACAACACACACACACACACACACACACTCGGACAACACACACACCGACAACACACACACACACAACACACACACACACACCGACAACACACACACACACACACACACACACACACACACACACACACTGACAACACACACACACACACACCGACAACACACACACACACACACCGACAACACACAGACACACACCGACAACACACACACACACCGACAACACACACACACACACACACACACACACACACACACACACACCGACAACACACACACACACCGACAACACACACACACACACACCGACAACACACACACACACACCGACAACACACACACACACACACCGACAACACATAAACACACACACACTGACAACACACACAGACACACACACTGACAACACACACACACACCGACAACACACACACACACACACACCGACAACACACACACACACACACCGACAACACACACACACACCGACAACACACACACACACACACACCCACACCGACAACACACACACACACACACACCGACAACACACACACACACACACACACCGACAACACACACACACAAACACCGATAACACACACACACCGACAACACACATACACACACACACACACACACACCGACAACACACACACACACCGACAACACACACACACACACCGACAACACACACACACACACACACCGACAACACACACACACACACACCGACAACACACACACACACCGACAACACACACACACACACACCGACAACACACACACACACACCGACAACACACACACACACCGACAACACACACACACACACACCGACAACACACACACACATACACCGACAACACACACACCGACAACACACACACACACACACCGACAACACACACACACACCGACAACACACACACACACACCGACAACACACACACACACAGACACACCGACAACACACACACACACACACCGACAACACACACACACACACCGACAACACACACACACACACACCGACAACACACACACACACACCGACAACACACACACACACCGACAACACACACACACACACACAACACACACACACACACCGACAACACACAGACACACACTCACCGACAACACACACACACAAACACACACACACACCGACAACACACACACACACACACACACACACACACACACACACTGACAACACACACACACACACACCGACAACACACACACACACACACCGACAACACACACACACACCGACAACACACACACACACCGACAACACACACACACACACACACACACACACACACACACCGACAACACACACACACACCGACAACACACACACACACACACTGACAACACACACACACCGACAACACACACACACACACACCGACAACACATAAACACACACACACCGACAACACACACACACACACACTGACAACACACACACACACACACACAGACAACACACACACACACACACCGACAACACACACACACCGACAACACACACACACACACACACACCGACAACACACACACACACCGACAACACACACACACACACACTTACAACACACACACACACACACACCGACAACACACACACACACCGACAACACACACACACACACACACACACACCGACAACACACACACACACACACACCGACAACACACACACACCGACAACACACACACACACACACACACACTCGGACAACACACACACCGACAACACACACACACACAACACACACACACACACCGACAACACACACACACACACACACCGACAACACACACACACACACCGACAACACACACACACATCGACAACACACACACACACACACACACACACACACACCGACAACACACACACACACCGACAACACACACACACACACCGACAACACACACGCACACACCGACAACACACACACACACACACCGACAACACACACACACACACCGACAACACACACACACACACACACACACCGACAACACACACACACACCGATAACACACACACACACACACACACACCAACAACACACACACACACACACCGACAACACACACACACACAACACACACACACACACCGACAACACACACACACACACACACACCACACACACACACACACACACACACTGACAACACACACACACACACACCGACAACACACACACACACACACCGACAACACACAGACACACACCGACAACACACACACACACCGACAACACACACACACACACACACACACCACACACCGACAACACACACACACACCGACAACACACACACACACACACCGACAACACACACACACACACCGACAACACACACACACACACACCGACAACACATAAACACACACACACGACAACACACACAGACACACACACGACAACACACACACACACCGACAACACACACACACACACACACCGACAACACACACACACACACACCGACAACACACACACACACCGACAACACACACACACACACACACCCACACCGACAACACACACCACACACACACCGACAACACACACACACACACACACACCGACAACACACACACACAAACACCGATAACACACACACACCGACAACACACACACACCACAACAGACAACACACACACACACACTCGGACAACACACACACTGACAACACACACACACACACACACACACACCGACAACACACACACACACACACCGACAACACACACACACACACACACACTGACAACACACACACACACACACACCGACAACACACACACACACACACCGACAACACACACACACACACACACACACACCGACAACACACACACACACCGACAACACACACACACCGACAACACACACACACACACACACACACTCGGACAACACACACACCGACAACACACACACACACAACACACACACACACACCGACAACACACACACACACACACACACACACACACACACACACACTGACAACACACACACACACACACCGACAACACACACACACACACACCGACAACACACAGACACACACCGACAACACACACACACACCGACAACACACACACACACACACACACACACACACACACACACACACACCGACAACACACACACACACCGACAACACACACACACACACACCGACAACACACACACACACACCGACAACACACACACACACACACCGACAACACATAAACACACACACACTGACAACACACACAGACACACACACTGACAACACACACACACACCGACAACACACACACACACACACACCGACAACACACACACACACACACCGACAACACACACACACACCGACAACACACACACACACACACACCCACACCGACAACACACACACACACACACACCGACAACACACACACACACACACACACCGACAACACACACACACAAACACCGATAACACACACACACCGACAACACACATACACACACACACACACACACACCGACAACACACACACACACCGACAACACACACACACACACCGACAACACACACACACACACACACCGACAACACACACACACACACACCGACAACACACACACACACCGACAACACACACACACACACACCGACAACACACACACACACACCGACAACACACACACACACCGACAACACACACACACACACACCGACAACACACACACACATACACCGACAACACACACACCGACAACACACACACACACACACCGACAACACACACACACACCGACAACACACACACACACACCGACAACACACACACACACAGACACACCGACAACACACACACACACACACCGACAACACACACACACACACCGACAACACACACACACACACACCGACAACACACACACACACACCGACAACACACACACACACCGACAACACACACACACACACACAACACACACACACACACCGACAACACACAGACACACACTCACCGACAACACACACACACAAACACACACACACACCGACAACACACACACACACACACACACACACACACACACACACTGACAACACACACACACACACACCGACAACACACACACACACACACCGACAACACACACACACACCGACAACACACACACACACCGACAACACACACACACACACACACACACACACACACACACCGACAACACACACACACACCGACAACACACACACACACACACTGACAACACACACACACCGACAACACACACACACACACACCGACAACACATAAACACACACACACCGACAACACACACACACACACACTGACAACACACACACACACACACACAGACAACACACACACACACACACCGACAACACACACACACCGACAACACACACACACACACACACACCGACAACACACACACACACCGACAACACACACACACACACACTTACAACACACACACACACACACACCGACAACACACACACACACCGACAACACACACACACACACACACACACACCGACAACACACACACACACACACACCGACAACACACACACACCGACAACACACACACACACACACACACACTCGGACAACACACACACCGACAACACACACACACACAACACACACACACACACCGACAACACACACACACACACACACCGACAACACACACACACACACCGACAACACACACACACATCGACAACACACACACACACACACACACACACACACACCGACAACACACACACACACCGACAACACACACACACACACCGACAACACACACGCACACACCGACAACACACACACACACACACCGACAACACACACACACACACCGACAACACACACACACACACACACACACCGACAACACACACACACACCGATAACACACACACACACACACACACACCAACAACACACACACACACACACCGACAACACACACACACACAACACACACACACACACCGACAACACACACACACACACACACACACACACACACACACACACACACACACTGACAACACACACACACACACACCGACAACACACACACACACACACCGACAACACACAGACACACACCGACAACACACACACACACCGACAACACACACACACACACACACACACACACACACCGACAACACACACACACACCGACAACACACACACACACACACCGACAACACACACACACACACCGACAACACACACACACACACACCGACAACACATAAACACACACACACTGACAACACACACAGACACACACACTGACAACACACACACACACCGACAACACACACACACACACACACCGACAACACACACACACACACACCGACAACACACACACACACCGACAACACACACACACACACACACCCACACCGACAACACACACACACACACACACCGACAACACACACACACACACACACACCGACAACACACACACACAAACACCGATAACACACACACACCGACAACACACATACACACACACACACACACACACCGACAACACACACACACACCGACAACACACACACACACACCGACAACACACACACACACCGACAACACACACACACCACACACACACACACACACACACCGACAACACACACACACACCGACAACACACACACACACACACTGACAACACACACACACACACCGACAACACACACACACACACACCGACAACACATAAACACACACACACCGACAACACACACACACACACACTGACAACACACACACACACACACACAGACAACACACACACACACACACCGACAACACACACACACACACACACACCGACAACACACACACACACCGACAACACACACACACACACACTTACAACACACACACACACACACACCGACAACACACACACACACCGACAACACACACACACACACACACACACACACCGACAACACACACACACACACACACCGACAACACACACACACCGACAACACACACACACACACACACACACTCGGACAACACACACACCGACAACACACACACACACAACACACACACACACACCGACAACACACACACACACACACACCGACAACACACACACACACACCGACAACACACACACACATCGACACACACACACACACACACACACACACACACACCGACAACACACACACACACCGACAACACACACACACACACCGACAACACACACGCACACACCGACAACACACACACACACACACCGACAACACACACACACACACCGACAACACACACACACACACACACACACCGACAACACACACACACACCGATAACACACACACACACACACACACACCAACAACACACACACACACACACCGACAACACACACACACACAACACACACACACACACCGACAACACACACACACACACACACACACACACACACACACACACACACACACACACACTGACAACACACACACACACACACCGACAACACACAC
>NW_027675493.1:1012500-1047500 GCF_965601325.2 Salmo salar | reverse complement strand
AACACACACACACACACACCGACAACACACACACACCGACAACACACACACACACACACACCGACAACACACACACACACACACCGACAACACACACACACAACGACAACACACACACACACACACACCCACACCGACAACACACACACACACACACACCGACAACACACACACACACACACACACCGACAACACACACACACAAACACCGATAACACACACACACCGACAACACACATACACACACACACACACACACCGACAACACACACACACACGGACAACACACACACACACACCGACAACACACACACACACACACACCGACAACACACACACACACACACCGACAACACACACACACACCGACAACACACACACACACACACCAACACCACACACACACACACCGACAACACACACACACACCGACAACACACACACACACACACCGACAACACACACACACATACACCGACAACACACACACACCGACAACACACACACACACCGACAACACACACACACACCGACAACACACACACACACACACACACCGACAACACACACACACACTCACCGACAACACACACACACACACCGACAACACACACACACACACACCGACAACACACACACACACACCGACAACACACACACACACCGACAACACACACACACACACACAACACACACACACACACCGACAACACACAGACACACACACCGACAACACACACACACAAACACACCGACAACACACACACACACACCGACAACACACACACACACACACACACACACACACACCGACAACACACACACACACATCGACAACACACACACACAAAAACCAGCAACACACACACACACACCGACAACACACACACACACCGACAACACCCACACACCGACAACACACACACACACACACACCGACAACACACACACACACACACCGACAACACACACACACACACTGACAACACACACACACACACACACCGACAACACACACACACACACACACACCGACAACACACACACACACACACACACACCGACAACACACACACACACACACCCGACAACACACACACACCGACAACACACACACACACACACACACTCGGACAAAACACACACCGACAACACACACACACACAACACACACACACACACTGACAACACACACACACACACACACACACACACACACTGACAACACACACACACACACACCGACAACACACACACACACACACCGACAACACACACACACACCGACAACACACACACACACCGACAACACACACACACACACACACACACACACACACCGACAACACACACACACACCGACAACACACACACACACACACTGACAACACACACACACACACCGACAACACACACACACACACACACACCGACAACACATAAACACACACACACCGACAACACACACACACACACACTGACAACACACACACACACACACACACAGACAACACACATACACACACACACCGACAACACACACACACCGACAACACACACACACACACACACACCGACAACACACACACACACCGACAACACACACACACAAACACTTACAACACACACACACACACACACCGACAACACACACACACACCGACAACACACACACACACACACACACACACACACCGACAACACACACACACACACACACACACCGACAACACACACACACCGACAACACACACACACACACACACACTCGGACAACACACACACCGACAACACACACACACACAACACACACACACACACCGACAACACACACACACACACACCGACAACACACACACACACACCGACAACACACACACACATCGACAACACACACACACACACACACACACACACACACACCGACAACACACACACACACCGACAACACACACACACACACCGACAACACACACGCACACACCGACAACACACACACACACACACCGACAACACACACACACACACCGACAACACACACACACACACACACACACCGACAACACACACACACACCGATAACACACACACACACACACACACACCAACAACACACACACACACACACCGACAACACACACACACACACACACCGACAACACACACACACACACCGACAACACACACACACCGACAACACACACACACACACACCGACAACACACACACACCGACAACACACACACACACACACACCGACAACACACACACACACACACCGACAACACACACACACACCGATAACACACACACACCGACAACACACACACACACACACACACACACCGACAACACACACACACACCGACAACACACACACACACACCGACAACACACACACACACACCGACAACACACACACAAACACAGACAACACACACACACACCGACAACACACACACACACACACCGACAACACACACACACACCGACAACACATAAACACACACACACCGACAACACACACACACACACACCGACAACACACACACACACACCGACAACACACACACACACACCGACCACACACACACACACCGACAACACACACACACACACACACCGACAACACACACACACACACACACACCGACAACACACACACACACACACACCGACAACACACACACCGACAACACACACACACACACACCGACAACACACACACACACACACAACGACAACACACACACACACACACACACACACACACACACACACACACTGACAACACACACACACACCGACAACACACACACACACACACCGACAAAACACACACACCGACAACACACACACACACCGACAACACACACACACACACACACACACACACCGACAACACACACACACACCGACAACACACACACACACCGACAACACACACACACACACCGACAACACACACACACACCGACAACACACACACACACACACCGACAACACACACACACACACCGACAACACACACACACACACACCGACAACACATAAACACACACACACCGACAACACACACACACACACACACTGACAACACACACACACACACCAACAACACACCCACACACACCGACAACACACACACACCGACAACACACACACACACACACACCGACAACACACACACACACACCGACAACACACACACACACACACACACTGACAACACACACACACACCGACAACACACACACACACACACCGACAACACACACACACACACACACACCGACAACACACACACACACACACACCGACAACACACACACACCGACAACACACACACACACACACACTCGGACAACACACACACCGACAACACACACACACACAACACACACACACACACACCGACAACACACACACACACACCGACAACACACACACACACACACCGACAACACACACACACACACCGACAACACACACACACACCGACAACACAAACACACACACACACACACCGACAACACACACACACACACCGACAACACACACACACACACACCGACAACACATAAACACACACACACCGACAACACACACACACACACACTGACAACACAGACACACACACACCGACAACACACACACACACACACCAACAACACACACACACAAACCGACAACACACACACACACACCGACCACACACACACACACCGACAACACACACACACACACACACCGACAACACACACACACACACCGACAACACACACACACACACACACACACACACACCGACAACACACACACACACCGATAACACACACACACACACACCAACAACACACACACACACACACACCGACCATTCACACACACACACACCGACAACACACACACACACACACACACCGACAACACTCACACACACACACCGACAACACACACACACCGACAACACACACACACACACACCGACAACACACACACACACACACACACACCGACAACACACACACACACACACACACACACACCGACAACACACACACACACACACACACCGACAACACACACACACACACCGACAACACACACACACACACACACACACACACTGATAACACACACACACCGACAACACACACACACACACACACACACACACACACACACCGACAACACACACACACACCGACAACACACACACACACACACCGACAACACACACACACACAACACACACACACACACACCGACAACACACACACACACACACCGACAACACACACACACACACCGAAAACACACACACACACACACCGACAACAAACACACACACACCGACAACAGACACACACACACACACCGACAACACACACACACACACCGACAACACACACACACACACACCGACAACACACACACACCGACAACACAGACACACACACACCGACAACACACACACACACCGAAAACACACACATACACACACCGACAACACACACACACACACACACCGACAACACACACACACACACACACCGACAACACACACACACACACACACTGACAACACACACACACACACCGAAAACACACACACACACACACCGACAACACACACACACACACACACCGACAACACACACACACCGACAACACACACACACACACCGACAACACACACACACACCGACAACACACACACACACACACCGACAACACATAAACACACACACACCGACAACACACACACACACTGACAACACACACACACACACACACCGACAACACACACACACACACACCGACAACACACACACACACCGACAACACACACACACACACCGACAACACACACACACACACACACACACCGACAACACACACACACACACCGACAACACACACACACACACCGACAACACACACACACACCGACAACACACACACACACACACACACACACACACACACCCCGACAACACACACACACACCGACAACACACACACACACACCGACAACACACACGCACACACCGACAACACACACACACACACACCGACAACACATAAACACACACACACCGACAACACACACACACACACACTGACAACACACACACACCGACAACACACACACACACACACACCGACAACACACACACACACACCGACAACACACACACACAAACACACCGACCACACACACACACACCGACAACACACACACACACACACACCGACAACACACACACACACACCGACAACACACACACACACACACACCGACAACACACACACACACCGATAACACACACACACACACACACACCAACAACACACACACACACACACCGACAACACACACACACACACACACCGACAACACACACACACACACCGACAACACACACACACCGACAAAACACACACACACACACCGACAACACACACGCACACACCGACAACACACACACACACACACCGACAACACATAAACACACACACACCGACAACACACACACACACACACTGACAACACACACACACCGACAACACACACACACACACACACCGACAACACACACACACACACCGACAACACACACACACAAACACACCGACCACACACACACACACCGACAACACACACACACACACACACCGACAACACACTCACACACACCGACAACACACACACACACACACACACACCGACAACACACACACACACCGATAACACACACACACACACACACACACCAACAACACACACACACACACACCGACAACACACACACACACACACACCGACAACACACACACACACACCGACAACACACACACACCGACAACACACACACACACACACCGACAACACACACACACCGACAACACACACACACACACACACCGACAACACACACACACACACACACACACCGACAACACACACACACACCGACACACACACACACACACACACACACACCGACAACACACACACACACACACCGATAACACACACACACCGACAACACACACACACACCACACACACACACACACACACACCGACAACACACACACACACCGACAACACACACACACACCCCGACAACACACACACACACACACCGACAACACACACACAAACACAGACAACACACACACACACCGACAACACACACACACACACACCGACAACACACACACACACCGACAACACATAAACACACACACACCGACAACACACACACACACACACCGACAACACACACACACACACCGACAACACACACACACACACCGACCACACACACACACACCGACAACACACACACACACACACACCGACAACACAAACACACACACACACACACCGACAACACACACACACACACCGACAACACACACACCGACAACACACACACACAGACACCGACAACACACACACACACACACAACGACAACACACACACACACCACACACACACACACACACACTGACAACACACACACACACCGACAACACACACACATACACACCGACAACACACACACACACCGACAACACACACACACACCGACAACACACACACACACACACACACACCGACAACACACACACACACCGACAACACACACACACACACCGACAACACACACACACACACCGACAACACACACACACACCGACAACACACACACACACACACACCGACAACACACACACACACACCGACAACACACACACACACACACCGACAACACATAAACACACACACACCGACAACACACACACACACACACACTGACAACACAAACACACACACCAACAACACACACACACACACCGACAACACACACACACCGACAACACACACACACACACACACACCGACAACACACACACACACACCGACAACACACACACACACACACACTGACAACACACACACACACACACACACACCGACAACACACACACACACACACCGACAACACACACACACACACACACACCGACAACACACACACACACACACACCGACAACACACACACACCGACAACACACACACACACACACACTCGGACAACACACACACCGACAACACACACACACACAACACACACACACACACCGACAACACACACACACACACCGACAACACACACACACACACACTGACAACACACACACACACACACCGACAACACACACACACACACACCGACAACACACACACACACACCGACAACACACACTCACACCGACAACACAAACACACACACACACACACACACCGACAACACACACACACACACCGACAAATCACACACACACCGACAACACATAAACACACACACACCGACAACACACACACACACACACTGACAACACAGACACACACACACCGACAACACACACACACACACACACCGACAACACACACACACAAACCGACAACACACACACACACACCGACCACACACACACACACCGACAACACACACACACACACACACCGACAACACACACACACACACCGACAACACACACACACACACACACACCGACAACACACACACACACCGATAACACACACACACACACACCAACAACACACACACACACACCGACAACAAACACACACACACCGACAACAGACACACACACACACACCGACAACACACACACACACACACCGACAACACACACACACACACACCGACAACACACACACACCGACAACACAGACACACACACACCGACAACACACACACACCGAAAACACACACATACACACACCGACAACACACACACACACACACACCGACAACACACACACACACACACACCGACAACACACACACACACACACACTGACAACACACACACACACACCGAAAACACACACACACACACACCGACAACACACACACACACCACGACAACACACACACACCGACAACACACACACACACACCGACAACACACACACCGACAACACACACACACACACACCGACAACACATAAACACACACACACCGACAACACACACACACACTGACAACACACACACACACACCGACAACACACACACACACACACCAACAACACACACACACACCGACAACACACACACACACACCGACAACACACACACACACACACACACACCGACAACACACACACACACACACCGACAACACACACACACACACCGACAACACACACACACACCGACAACACACACACACACACACACACCGACAACACACACACACAAACCGACAACACACACACACACACCGACCACACACACACACACCGACAACACACACACACACACACACCGACAACACACACACACACACCGACAACACACACACACACACACACACCGACAACACACACACACACCGATAACACACACACACACACACCAACAACACACACACACACACCGACAACAAACACACACACACCGACAACAGACACACACACACACACCGACAACACACACACACACACACCGACAACACACACACACACACACCGACAACACACACACACCGACAACACAGACACACACACACCGACAACACACACACACCGAAAACACACACATACACACACCGACAACACACACACACACACACACCGACAACACACACACACACACACACCGACAACACACACACACACACACACTGACAACACACACACACACACCGAAAACACACACACACACACACCGACAACACACACACACACACACCGACAACACACACACACCGACAACACACACACACACACCGACAACACACACACCGACAACACACACACACACACACCGACAACACATAAACACACACACACCGACAACACACACACACACTGACAACACACACACACACACCGACAACACACACACACACACACCAACAACACACACACACACCGACAACACACACACACACACCGACAACACACACACACACACACACACACCGACAACACACACACACACACACCGACAACACACACACACACACCGACAACACACACACACACCGACAACACACACACACACACCGACAACACACACGCACACACCGACAACACACACACACACACACCGACAACACATAAACACACACACACCGACAACACACACACACACACACTGACAACACACACACACACACACACCGACAACACACACACACACACACACCGACAACACACACACACACACCGACAACACACACACACAAACACACCGACCACACACACACACACCGACAACACACACACACACACACACCGACAACACACACACACACACCGACAACACACACACACACACACACACACCTACAACACACACACACACCGATAACACACACACACACACACACACCAACAACACACACACACACCGACAACACACACACACACACACACCGACAACACACACACACACACCGACAACACACACACACCGACAACACACACACACACACACCGACAACACACACACACCGACAACACACACACACACACACACCGACAACACACACACACACACACACACCGACAACACACACACACACACACACCGACAACACACACACACACACACACACACCGACAACACACACACACACACACCGATAACACACACACACCGACAACACACACACACACACACACACACACACACCGACAACACACACACACACCGACAACACACACACACACACCGACAACACACACACACACACACCGACAACACACACACAAACACAGACAACACACACACACACCGACAACACACACACACACACACCGACAACACACACACACACCGACAACACATAAACACACACACACCGACAACACACACACACACACACCGACAACACACACACACACACCGACAACACACACACCGACCACACACACACACACCGACAACACACACACACACACACACCGACAACACAAACACACACACACACACACCGACAACACACACACACACACCGACAACACACACACCGACAACACACACACACACACACCGACAACACACACACACACACACAATGACAACACACACACACACACACACACACACACACACACACACACACACACACTGACAACACACACACACACCGACAACACACACACATACACACCGACAACACACACACACACCGACAACACACACACACACCGACAACACACACACACACACACACACACACCGACAACACACACACACACCGACAACACACACACACACCGACAACACACACACACACACCGACAACACACACACACACCGACAACACACACACACACACACCGACAACACACACACACACACCGACAACACACACACACACACACCGACAACACATAAACACACACACACCGACAACACACACACACACACACACTGACAACACACACACACACACCAACAACACACACACACACACCGACAACACACACACACCGACAACACACACACACACACACACACCGACAACACACACACACACACCGACAACACACACACACACACACACTGACAACACACACACACACACACACACACCGACAACACACACACACACACACCGACAACACACACACACACACACACACCGACAACACACACACACACACCGACAACACACACACACCGACAACACACACACACACACTCGGACAACACACACACCGACAACACACACACACACAACACACACACACACACCGACAACACACACACACACACCGACAACACACACACACACACACTGACAACACACACACACACACACCGACAACACACACACACACACACCGACAACACACACACACACACCGACAACACACACTCACACCGACAACACAAACACACACACACACACACACCGACAACACACACACACACACCGACAAATCACACACACACCGACAACACATAAACACACACACACCGACAACACACACACACACACACTGACAACACAGACACACACACACCGACAACACACACACACACACACACCGACAACACACACACACAAACCGACAACACACACACACACACCGACCACACACACACACACCGACAACACACACACACACACACACCGACAACACACACACACACACCGACAACACACACACACACACACACACCGACAACACACACACACACCGATAACACACACACACACACACCAACAACACACACACACACACACACCGACAACAAACACACACACACCGACAACAGACACACACACACACACCGACAACACACACACACACACACCGACAACACACACACACACACACCGACAACACACACACACCGACAACACAGACACACACACACCGACAACACACACACACACCGAAAACACACACATACACACACCGACAACACACACACACACACACACCGACAACACACACACACACACACACCGACAACACACACACACACACACACTGACAACACACACACACACACCGAAAACACACACACACACACACCGACAACACACACACACACACACCGACAACACACACACACCGACAACACACACACACACACCGACAACACACACACCGACAACACACACACACACACACCGACAACACATAAACACACACACACCGACAACACACACACACACTGACAACACACACACACACACACACCGACAACACACACACACACACACCGACAACACACACACACACCGACAACACACACACACACACCGACAACACACACACACACACACACACACCGACAACACACACACACACACACCGACAACACACACACACACACACCGACAACACACACACACACCGACAACACACACACACACACACACACACACACACACCGACAACACACACACACACCGACAACACACACACACACACCGACAACACACACGCACACACCGACAACACACACACACACACACCGACAACACATAAACACACACACACCGACAACACACACACACACACACTGACAACACACACACACACACACACCGACAACACACACACACACACACACCGACAACACACACACACACACCGACAACACACACACACACACACCGACCACACACACACACACCGACAACACACACACACACACACACCGACAACACACACACACACACCGACAACACACACACACACACACACACACCGACAACACACACACACACCGACAACGCACACACACACACACACACACCAACAACACACACACACACCGACAACACACACACACACACACACCGACAACACACACACACACACACCGACAACACACACACACCGACAACACACACACACACACACCGACAACACATAAACACACACACACCGACAACACACACACACACTGACAACACACACACACACACCGACAACACACACACACACACACCAACAACACACACACACACCGACAACACACACACACACACCGACAACACACACACACACACACACACACCGACAACACACACACACACACACCGACAACACACACACACACACCGACAACACACACACACACCGACAACACACACACACACACCGACAACACACACGCACACACCGACAACACACACACACACACACCGACAACACATAAACACACACACACCGACAACACACACACACACACACTGACAACACACACACACACACACACCGACAACACACACACACACACACACCGACAACACACACACACACACCGACAACACACACACACAAACACACCGACCACACACACACACACCGACAACACACACACACACACACACCGACAACACACACACACACACCGACAACACACACACACACACACACACACCTACAACACACACACACACCGATAACACACACACACACACACACACCAACAACACACACACACACCGACAACACACACACACACACACACCGACAACACACACACACACACCGACAACACACACACACCGACAACACACACACACACACACCGACAACACACACACACCGACAACACACACACACACACACACCGACAACACACACACACACACACACACCGACAACACACACACACACACACACCGACAACACACACACACACACACACACACCGACAACACACACACACACACACCGATAACACACACACACCGACAACACACACACACACACACACACACACACACCGACAACACACACACACACCGACAACACACACACACACACCGACAACACACACACACACACACCGACAACACACACACAAACACAGACAACACACACACACACCGACAACACACACACACACACACCGACAACACACACACACACCGACAACACATAAACACACACACACCGACAACACACACACACACACACCGACAACACACACACACACACCGACAACACACACACCGACCACACACACACACACCGACAACACACACACACACACACACCGACAACACAAACACACACACACACACACCGACAACACACACACACACACCGACAACACACACACCGACAACACACACACACACACACCGACAACACACACACACACACACAACGACAACACACACACACACACACACACACACACACACACACACACACACACACTGACAACACACACACACACCGACAACACACACACATACACACCGACAACACACACACACACCGACAACACACACACACACCGACAACACACACACACACACACACACACACCGACAACACACACACACACCGACAACACACACACACACCGACAACACACACACACACACCGACAACACACACACACACCGACAACACACACACACACACACCGACAACACACACACACACACCGACAACACACACACACACACACCGACAACACATAAACACACACACACCGACAACACACACACACACACACACTGACAACACACACACACACACCAACAACACACACACACACACCGACAACACACACACACCGACAACACACACACACACACACACACCGACAACACACACACACACACCGACAACACACACACACACACACACTGACAACACACACACACACACACACACACCGACAACACACACACACACACACCGACAACACACACACACACACACACACCGACAACACACACACACACACCGACAACACACACACACCGACAACACACACACACACACACTCGGACAACACACACACCGACAACACACACACACACAACACACACACACACACCGACAACACACACACACACACCGACAACACACACACACACACACTGACAACACACACACACACACACCGACAACACACACACACACACACCGACAACACACACACACACACCGACAACACACACTCACACCGACAACACAAACACACACACACACACACACCGACAACACACACACACACACCGACAAATCACACACACACCGACAACACATAAACACACACACACCGACAACACACACACACACACACTGACAACACAGACACACACACACCGACAACACACACACACACACACACCGACAACACACACACACAAACCGACAACACACACACACACACCGACCACACACACACACACCGACAACACACACACACACACACACCGACAACACACACACACACACCGACAACACACACACACACACACACACCGACAACACACACACACACCGATAACACACACACACACACACCAACAACACACACACACACACACACCGACAACAAACACACACACACCGACAACAGACACACACACACACACCGACAACACACACACACACACACCGACAACACACACACACACACACCGACAACACACACACACCGACAACACAGACACACACACACCGACAACACACACACACACCGAAAACACACACATACACACACCGACAACACACACACACACACACACCGACAACACACACACACACACACACCGACAACACACACACACACACACACTGACAACACACACACACACACCGAAAACACACACACACACACACCGACAACACACACACACACACACCGACAACACACACACACCGACAACACACACACACACACCGACAACACACACACCGACAACACACACACACACACACCGACAACACATAAACACACACACACCGACAACACACACACACACTGACAACACACACACACACACACACCGACAACACACACACACACACACCGACAACACACACACACACCGACAACACACACACACACACCGACAACACACACACACACACACACACACCGACAACACACACACACACACACCGACAACACACACACACACACACCGACAACACACACACACACCGACAACACACACACACACACACACACACACACACACCGACAACACACACACACACCGACAACACACACACACACACCGACAACACACACGCACACACCGACAACACACACACACACACACCGACAACACATAAACACACACACACCGACAACACACACACACACACACTGACAACACACACACACACACACACCGACAACACACACACACACACACACCGACAACACACACACACACACCGACAACACACACACACAAACACACCGACCACACACACACACACCGACAACACACACACACACACACACCGACAACACACACACACACACCGACAACACACACACACACACACACACACCGACAACACACACACACACCGATAACGCACACACACACACACACACACCAACAACACACACACACACCGACAACACACACACACACACACACCGACAACACACACACACACACACCGACAACACACACACACCGACAACACACACACACACACACCGACAACACACACACACCGACAACACACACACACACACACACCGACAACACACACACACACACACACCGACAACACACACACACACACACACCGACAACACACACACACACACACACACACCGACAACACACACACACACACACCGATAACACACACACACCGACAACACACACACACACACACACACACACACACCGACAACACACACACACACCGACAACACACACACACACACCGACAACACACACACACACACACCGACAACACACACACAAACACAGACAACACACACACACACCGACAACACACACACACACCGACAACACACACACACACCGACAACACATAAACACACACACACCGACAACACACACACACACACACCGACAACACACACACACACACCGACAACACACACACACACACCGACCACACACACACACACCGACAACACACACACACACACACACCGACAACACAAACACACACACACACACACCGACAACACACACACACACACCGACAACACACACACACACACACCGACAACACACACACACACACACAACGACAACACACACACACACACACACACACACACACACACACACACACACTGACAACACACACACACACCGACAACACACACACATACACACCGACAACACACACACACACCGACAACACACACACACACCGACAACACACACACACACACACACCGACAACACACACACACACCGACACCACACACACACACCGACAACACACACACACACACCGACAACACACACACACACCGACAACACACACACACACACACCGACAACACACACACACACACCGACAACACACACACACACACACCGACAACACATAAACACACACACACCGACAACACACACACACACACACACCTGACAACACACACACACACACAACAACACACACACACACACCGACAACACACACACACCGACAACACACACACACACACACACACCGACAACACACACACACACACCGACAACACACACACACACACACACTGACAACACACACACACACACACACACACCGACAACACACACACACACACACCGACAACACACACACACACACACACCGACAACACACACACACACACCGACAACACACACACACCGACAACACACACACACACACACTCGGACAACACACACACCGACAACACACACACACACAACACACACACACACACCGACAACACACACACACACACCGACAACACACACACACACACACACTGACAACACACACACACACTCACCGACAACACACACACACACACACCGACAACACACACACACACACCGACAACACACACTCACACCGACAACACAAACACACACACACACACACACACACACACCGACAACACACACACACACACCGACAAATCACACACACACCGACAACACATAAACACACACACACCGACAACACACACACACACACACTGATAACACACACACACCGACAACACACACACACACACACACACACACACCGACAACACACACACACACCGACAACACACACACACACACCGACAACACACACACACACAACACACACACACACACCGACAACACACACACACACACACCGACAACACACACACACACACCGAAAACACACACACACACACACCGACAACAAACACACACACACCGACAACAGACACACACACACACACCGACAACACACACACACACACACACCGACAACACACACACACACACACCGACAACACACACACACCGACAACACTGACACACACACACCGACAACACACACACACACCGAAAACACACACACACACACACCGACAACACACACACACACACACACCGACAACACACACACACACACACACCGACAACACACACACACACATACACTGACAACACACACACACACACCGAAAACACACACACACACACACCGACAACACACACACACACACACACCGACAACACACACACACCGACAACACACACACACACACCGACAACACACACACACACCGACAACACACACACACACACACACCGACAACACACACACACACACACCGACAACACATAAACACACACACACCGACAACACACACACACACACTGACAACACACACACACACACACCGACAACACACACACACACACACACCGACAACACACACACACACCGACAACACACACACACACACCGACAACACACACACACACACACACACACCGACAACACACACACACACCGACAACACACACACACACTGACAACACACACACACACACCGACAACACACACACACACACACACCGACAACACACACACACACACCGACAACACACACACACACACCGACAACACATAAACACACACACACACACACCGACAACACACACACACACACCGACAACACATAAACACACACACACACCGACAACACACACACACACACCGACAACACACACACACACACACCGACAACACATAAACACACACACACACACACCGACAACACACACACACACACCGACAACACACACACACACACCGACAACACACACACACACACCGACAACACACACACACACACACACACACCGACAACACACACACACACACACCGACAACACACACACACACACCGGCAACACACACACACACACCGACAACACACACACACACACACCGACAACACACACACACACACACACACACACACACACACACACACCGACAACACACACACACACACACACCGACAACACACACACACACAAACAACACACACACACACACACACCGACAACACACACACACACACCGACAACACACACACACCGACAACACACACACACACACACTCGGACAACACACACACCGACAACACACACACACACAACACACACACACACACCGACAACACACACACACACACCGACAACACACACACACACACACTGACAACACACACACACACTCACCGACAACACACACACACACACACCGACAACACACACACACACACCGACAACACACACTCACACCGACAACACAAACACACACACACACACACACACACACCGACAACACACACACACACACCGACAAATCACACACACACCGACAACACATAAACACACACACACCGACAACACACACACACACACACTGACAACACAGACACACACACACCGACAACACACACACACACACACACCGACAACACACACACACAAACCGACAACACACACACACACACCGACCACACACACACACACCGACAACACACACACACACACACACCGACAACACACACACACACACACACACCGACAACACACACACACACCGATAACACACACACACACACACCAACAACACACACACACACACACACCGACCATTCACACACACACACACCGACAACACACACACACACACACACACACACCGACAACACACACACACACACACCGACAACACACACACACCGACAACACACACACACACACACACCGACAACACACACACACCGACAACACACACACACACACACCGACAACACACACACACACACACATCGACAACACACACACACACACACACACACACCGACAACACACACACACACACACACACCGACAACACACACACACACACCGACAACACACACACACACACACCACACACACTGATAACACACACACACCGACAACACACACACACACACACACACACACACACCGACAACACACACACACACCGACAACACACACACACACACCGACAACACACACACACACAACACACACACACACACCGACAACACACACACACACACACCGACAACACACACACACACACCGAAAACACACACACACACACACCGACAACAAACACACACACACCGACAACAGACACACACACACACACCGACAACACACACACACACACACACCGACAACACACACACACACACACCGACAACACACACACACCGACAACACTGACACACACACACCGACAACATACACACACACCGAA
This sequence comes from Salmo salar, assembly GCF_965601325.2. Lineage (NCBI taxonomy): Eukaryota > Metazoa > Chordata > Actinopteri > Salmoniformes > Salmonidae > Salmo > Salmo salar. The sequence continues at coordinate 1,027,380 of NW_027675493.1, read as the reverse complement.
AACACACACACACACACACCGACAACACACACACACACACACACCGACAACACACACACACACACACACCGACAACACACACACACACATACACTGACAACACACACACACACACCGAAAACACACACACACACACACCGACAACACACACACACACACACACCGACAACACACACACACCGACAACACACACACACACACCGACAACACACACACACACCGACAACACACACACACACACACACCGACAACACACACACACACACACCGACAACACATAAACACACACACACCGACAACACACACACACACACTGACAACACACACACACACACACCGACAACACACACACACACACACACCGACAACACACACACACACCGACAACACACACACACACACCGACAACACACACACACACACACACACACCGACAACACACACACACACCGACAACACACACACACACTGACAACACACACACACACACCGACAACACACACACACACACACACCGACAACACACACACACACACCGACAACACACACACACACACCGACAACACATAAACACACACACACACACACCGACAACACACACACACACACCGACAACACATAAACACACACACACACCGACAACACACACACACACACCGACAACACACACACACACACACCGACAACACATAAACACACACACACACACACCGACAACACACACACACACACCGACAACACACACACACACACCGACAACACACACACACACACCGACAACACACACACACACACACACACACCGACAACACACACACACACACACCGACAACACACACACACACACCGGCAACACACACACACACACACACACACACACACACACACACCGACAACACACACACACACACACACCGACAACACACACACACACAAACAACACACACACACACAACACACACACACACACACCGACAACACACACACACACACCGACAACACACACACACACACACACCGACAACACACACACACACACACACCGACAACACACACACACACCGACAACACACACACACACACACCGACAACACACACACACACACAACACACACACACCGACAACACACACACACACACACACCGACAACACACACACACACACACACACACACACACACACACACACCGACAACACACACACACACACACATCGACAACACACACACACACAAACACCAGCAACACACACACACACACTGAAAACACACACACACACACACCCACAACACACACACACCGACAACACACACACACACACACCGACAACACACACACACACACCGACAACACACACACACACACACACTGACAACACACACACACACACACCGACAACACACACACACACACACCGACAACACACACACACACACACACACACACACACACACCGACAACACACACACACACACACACCGACAACACACACACACCGACAACACACACACACACACACACACTCAGACAACACACACACCGACAACACACACACACACAGAACACACACACACACCGACAACACACACACACACACACACCGACAACACACACACACACACACCGACAACACACACACACACACACCGACAACACACACACACCGACAACACACACACACACACACCGACAACACACACACACCGACAACACACACACACACACACATCGACAACACACACACACACACACCGACAACACACACACACACACACACACCGACAACACACACACACACACACACACCGACAACACACACACACACACACCGATAACACACACACACCGACAACACACACACACACACACACACACACCGACAACACACACACACACCGACAACACACACACACACACCGACAACACACACACACACACCGACAACACACACACAAACACAGACAACACACACACACACCGACAACACACACACACACACACCGACAACACACACACACACCGACAACACATAAACACACACACACCGACAACACACACACACACACACCGACAACACACACACACACACCGACAACACACACACACACACCGACCACACACACACACACCGACAACAGACACACACACACACACCGACAACACACACACACACACCGACAACACACACACACACACACCGACAACACACACACACCGACAACACAGACACACACACACCGACAACACACACACACACACCGAAAACACACACATACACACACCGACAACACACACACACACACACACCGACAACACACACACACACACACACCGACAACACACACACACACACACACTGACAACACACACACACACACCGAAAACACACACACACACCGACAACACACACACACACACACACCGACAACACACACACACCGACAACACACACACACACACCGACAACACACACACACACCGACAACACACACACACACACACCGACAACACATAAACACACACACACCGACAACACACACACACACTGACAACACACACACACACACACACACCGACAACACACACACACACACACCGACAACACACACACACACCGACAACACACACACACACACCGACAACACACACACACACACACACACACCGACAACACACACACACACACCGACAACACACACACACACACCGACAACACACACACACACCGACAACACACACACACACACACACACACCGACAACACACACACCGACAACACACACACACACACCGACAACACACACGCACACACCGACAACACACACACACACACACCGACAACACATAAACACACACACACCGACAACACACACACACACACACTGACAACACACACACACCGACAACACACACACACACACACACCGACAACACACACACACACACCGACAACACACACACACACAAACACACCGACCACACACACACACACCGACAACACACACACACACACACACCGACAACACACACACACACACCGACAACACACACACACACACACACACACCGACAACACACACACACACCGATAACACACACACACACACACACACACCAACAACACACACACACACACACCGACAACACACACACACACACACACAGACAACACACACACACACACCGACAACACACACACACCGACAAAACACACACACACACACCGACAACACACACGCACACACCGACAACACACACACACACACACCGACAACACATAAACACACACACACCGACAACACACACACACACACACTGACAACACACACACACCGACAACACACACACACACACACACCGACCACACACACACACACACCGACAACACACACACACAAACACACCGACCACACACACACACACCGACAACACACACACACACACACACCGACAACACACACACACACACCGACAACACACACACACACACACACACACCGACAACACACACACACACCGATAACACACACACACACACACACACACCAACAACACACACACACACACACCGACAACACACACACACACACACACCGACAACACACACACACACACCGACAACACACACACACCGACAACACACACACACACACACCGACAACACACACACACCGACAACACACACACACACACACACACCGACAACACACACACACACACACACACACCGACAACACACACACACACCGACAACACACACACACACACACACACACCGACAACACACACACACACACACCGATAACACACACACACCGACAACACACACACACACACACACACACACACACCGACAACACACACACACACCGACAACACACACACACACACCGACAACACACACACACACACACCGACAACACACACACAAACACAGACAACACACACACACACCGACAACACACACACACACACACCGACAACACACACACACACCGACAACACATAAACACACACACACCGACAACACACACACACACACACCGACAACACACACACACACACCGACAACACACACACACACACCGACCACACACACACACACCGACAACACACACACACACACACACCGACAACACAAACACACACACACACACACCGACAACACACACACACACACCGACAACACACACACCGACAACACACACACACACACACCGACAACACACACACACACACACAACGACAACACACACACACACACACACACACACACACACACACACACACACTGACAACACACACACACACCGACAACACACACACATACACACCGACAACACACACACACACCGACAACACACACACACACCGACAACACACACACACACACACACACACACCGACAACACACACACACACACCGACAACACACACACACACCGACAACACACACACACACACCGACAACACACACACACACCGACAACACACACACACACACACCGACAACACACACACACCGACAACACACACACACACACACCGACAACACATAAACACACACACACCGACAACACACACACACACACACACTGACAACACACACACACACACCAACAACACACACACACACACCAACAACACACACACACCGACAACACACACACACACACACACCGACAACACACACACACACACCGACAACACACACACACACACACACTGACAACACACACACACACACACACACACCGACAACACACACACACACACACCGAAAACACACACACACACACACACACCGACAACACACACACACACACCGACAACACACACACACCGACAACACACACACACACACACTCGGACAACACACACACCGACAACACACACACACACAACACACACACACACACCGACAACACACACACACACACCGACAACACACACACACACACACTGACAACACACACACACACACACCGACAACACACACACACACACACCGACAACACACACACACACACCGACAACACACACTCACACCGACAACACAAACACACACACACACACACACACACACCGACAACACACACACACACACCGACAAATCACACACACACCGACAACACATAAACACACACACACTGACAACACAGACACACACACACCGACAACACACACACACACACACACCGACAACACACACACACAAACCGACAACACACACACACACACCGACCACACACACACACACCGACAACACACACACACACACACACCGACAACACACACACACACACCGACAACACACACACACACACCGACAACACACACACACACCGATAACACACACACACACACACCAACAACACACACACACACACACACCGACAACAAACACACACACACCGACAACAGACACACACACACACACCGACAACACACACACACACACACCGACAACACACACACACACACACCGACAACACACACACACCGACAACACAGACACACACACACCGACAACACACACACACACCGAAAACACACACATACACACACCGACAACACACACACACACACACCGACAACACACACACACACACACACACCGACAACACACACACACACACACACACCGACAACACACACACACACACCGACAACACACACGCACACACCGACAACACACACACACACACACCGACAACACATAAACACACACACACCGACAACACACACACACACACACTGACAACACACACACACACACACACCGACAACACACACACACCGACAACACACACACACACACCGACAACACACACACACAAACACACCGACCACACACACACACACCGACAACACACACACACACACACACCGACAACACACACACACACACCGACAACACACACACACACACACACACACACCGACAACACACACACACACCGATAACGCACACACACACACACACACACAACAACACACACACACACCGACAACACACACACACACACACACCGACAACACACACACACACACACCGACAACACACACACACCGACAACACACACACACACACACCGACAACACACACACACCGACAACACACACACACACACACACCGACAACACACACACACACACACACGACAACACACACACACACACACACCGACAACACACACACACACACACACACACCGACAACACACACACACACACACCGATAACACACACACACCGACAACACACACACACACACACACACACACACCGACAACACACACACACACCGACAACACACACACACACACCGACAACACACACACAAACACAGACAACACACACACACACCGACAACACACACACACACACACCGACAACACACACACACACCGACAACACATAAACACACACACACCGACAACACACACACACACACACCGACAACACACACACACACACCGACAACACACACACACACCGACCACACACACACACACCGACAACACACACACACACACACACACCGACAACACAAACACACACACACACACCGACAACACACACACACACACCGACAACACACACACCGACAACACACACACACACACACCGACAACACACACACACACACACAACGACAACACACACACACACACACACACACACACACACACACACACTGACAACACACACACACACCGACAACACACACACATACACACCGACAACACACACACACACCGACAACACACACACACACCGACAACACACACACACACACACACACACCCGACAACACACACACACACCGACAACACACACACACACCGACAACACACACACACACACCGACAACACACACACACACCGACAACACACACACACACACACCGACAACACACACACACACACCGACAACACACACACACACACCGACAACACATAAACACACACACACCGACAACACACACACACACACACACCAACAACACAACACACACACACCGACAACACACACACACCGACAACACACACACACACACACACACCGACAACACACACACACACACCGACAACACACACACACACACACACTGACAACACACACACACACACACACACACACCGACAACACACACACACACACACCGACAACACACACACACACACACACACCGACAACACACACACACCGACAACACACACACACACACACTCGGACAACACACACACCGACAACACACACACACACAACACACACACACACAACGACAACACACACACACACACCGACAACACACACACACACACACTGACAACACACACACACACACACCGACAACACACACACACACACACCGACAACACACACACACACACCGACAACACACACTCACACCGACAACACAAACACACACACACACACACACACACACCGACAACACACACACACACACCGACAAATCACACACACACCGACAACACATAAACACACACACACCGACAACACACACACACACACACTGACAACACAGACACACACACACCGACAACACACACACACACACACACCGACAACACACACACACAAACCGACAACACACACACACACACCGACCACACACACACACACCGACAACACACACACACACACACACCGACAACACACACACACCGACAACACACACACACACACACCGACAACACACACACACACCGATAACACACACACACACACACCAACAACACACACACACACACACACCGACCATTCACACACACACACACCGACAACACACACACACACACACACACACCGACAACACACACACACACACACCGACAACACACACACACCGACAACACACACACACACACACACCGACAACACACACACACCGACAACACACACACACACACACCGACAACACACACACACACACACATCGACAACACACACACACACACACACACACACCGACAACACACACACACACACACACCGACAACACACACACACACACCGACAACACACACACACACACACACACACACACTGATAACACACACACACCGACAACACACACACACACACACACACACACACCGACAACACACACACACACCGACAACACACACACACACACCGACAACACACACACACACAACACACACACACACACCGACAACACACACACACACACACCGACAACACACACACACACACACCGACAACACACACACACACACACCGACAACACACACACACCGACAACACTGACACACACACACCGACAACACACACACACACCGAAAACACACACACACACACACCGACAACACACACACACACACACACCGACAACACACACACACACACACACCGACAACACACACACACACACACACTGACAACACACACACACACACCGAAAACACACACACACACACACCGACAACACACACACACACACACACCGACAACACACACACACCGACAACACACACACACACACCGACAACACACACACACACCGACAACACACACACACACACACACCGACAACACACACACACACACACCGACAACACATAAACACACACACACCGACAACACACACACACACACTGACAACACACACACACACACACCGACAACACACACACACACACACACCGACAACACACACACACACCGACAACACACACACACACACCGACAACACACACACACACACACACACACCGACAACACACACACACACCGACAACACACACACACACTGACAACACACACACACACACCGACAACACACACACACACACACACCGACAACACACACACACACACCGACAACACACACACACACACACCGACAACACATAAACACACACACACACACACCGACAACACACACACACACACCGACAACACATAAACACACACACACACCGACAACACACACACACACACCGACAACACACACACACACACACCGACAACACATAAACACACACACACACACACCGACAACACACACACACACACCGACAACACACACACACACACCGACAACACACACACACACACCGACAACACACACACACACACACACACACCGACAACACACACACACACACACCGACAACACACACACACACACCGGCAACACACACACACACACCGACAACACACACACACACACACACACCAACAACACACACACACACCGACAACACACACACACACACACACCGACAACACACACACACACACACCGACAACACACACACACCGACAACACACACACACACACACCGACAACACACACACACCGACAACACACACACACACACACACCGACAACACACACACACACACACACCGACAACACACACACACACACACACCGACAACACACACACACACACACACACACCGACAACACACACACACACACACCGATAACACACACACACCGACAACACACACACACACACACACACACACACCGACAACACACACACACACCGACAACACACACACACACACCGACAACACACACACAAACACAGACAACACACACACACACCGACAACACACACACACACACACCGACAACACACACACACACCGACAACACATAAACACACACACACCGACAACACACACACACACACACCGACAACACACACACACACACCGACAACACACACACACACACCGACCACACACACACACACCGACAACACACACACACACACACACCGACAACACAAACACACACACACACACCGACAACACACACACACACACCGACAACACACACACCGACAACACACACACACACACACCGACAACACACACACACACACACAACGACAACACACACACACACACACACACACACACACACACACACACTGACAACACACACACACACCGACAACACACACACATACACACCGACAACACACACACACACCGACAACACACACACACACCGACAACACACACACACACACACACACACACCGACAACACACACACACACCGACAACACACACACACACCGACAACACACACACACACACCGACAACACACACACACACCGACAACACACACACACACACACCGACAACACACACACACACACCGACAACACACACACACACACCGACAACACATAAACACACACACACCGACAACACACACACACACACACACTGACAACACACACACACACACCAACAACACACACACACACACCGACAACACACACACACCGACAACACACACACACACACACACACCGACAACACACACACACACACCGACAACACACACACACACACACACTGACAACACACACACACACACACACACACACCGACAACACACACACACACACACCGACAACACACACACACACACACACACCGACAACACACACACACCGACAACACACACACACACACACTCGGACAACACACACACCGACAACACACACACACACAACACACACACACACACCGACAACACACACACACACACCGACAACACACACACACACACACTGACAACACACACACACACACACCGACAACACACACACACACACACCGACAACACACACACACACACCGACAACACACACTCACACCGACAACACAACACACACACACACACACACACACACCGACAACACACACACACACACCGACAAATCACACACACACCGACAACACATAAACACACACACACCGACAACACACACACACACACACTGACAACACAGACACACACACACCGACAACACACACACACACACACACCGACAACACACACACACAAACCGACAACACACACACACACACCGACCACACACACACACACCGACAACACACACACACACACACACCGACAACACACACACACCGACAACACACACACACACACACCGACAACACACACACACACCGATAACACACACACACACACACCAACAACACACACACACACACACACCGACCATTCACACACACACACACCGACAACACACACACACACACACACACACCGACAACACACACACACACACACCGACAACACACACACACCGACAACACACACACACACACACACCGACAACACACACACACCGACAACACACACACACACACACCGACAACACACACACACACACACATCGACAACACACACACACACACACACACACACCGACAACACACACACACACACACACCGACAACACACACACACACACCGACAACACACACACACACACACACACACACACTGATAACACACACACACCGACAACACACACACACACACACACACACACACCGACAACACACACACACACCGACAACACACACACACACACCGACAACACACACACACACAACACACACACACACACCGACAACACACACACACACACACCGACAACACACACACACACACACCGACAACACACACACACACACACCGACAACACACACACACCGACAACACTGACACACAGACACCGACAACACACACACACACCGAAAACACACACACACACACACCGACAACACACACACACACACACACCGACAACACACACACACACACACACCGACAACACACACACACACACACACTGACAACACACACACACACACCGAAAACACACACACACACACACCGACAACACACACACACACACACACCGACAACACACACACACCGACAACACACACACACACACCGACAACACACACACACACCGACAACACACACACACACACACACCGACAACACACACACACACACACACACACCGACAACACACACACACACACACCGATAACACACACACACCGACAACACACACACACACACACACACACACACACACCGACAACACACACACACACCGACAACACACACACACACACCGACAACACACACACAAACACAGACAACACACACACACACCGACAACACACACACACACACACCGACAACACACACACACACCGACAACACATAAACACACACACACCGACAACACACACACACACACACCGACAACACACACACACACACCGACAACACACACACACACACCGACCACACACACACACACCGACAACACACACACACACACACACCGACAACACAAACACACACACACACACCGACAACACACACACACACACCGACAACACACACACCGACAACACACACACACACACACCGACAACACACACACACACACACAACGACAACACACACACACACACACACACACACACACACACACACACTGACAACACACACACACACCGACAACACACACACATACACACCGACAACACACACACACACCGACAACACACACACACACCGACAACACACACACACACACACACACACACCGACAACACACACACACACCGACAACACACACACACACCGACAACACACACACACACACCGACAACACACACACACACCGACAACACACACACACACACACCGACAACACACACACACACACCGACAACACACACACACACACCGACAACACATAAACACACACACACCGACAACACACACACACACACACACTGACAACACACACACACACACCAACAACACACACACACACACCGACAACACACACACACCGACAACACACACACACACACACACACCGACAACACACACACACACACCGACAACACACACACACACACACACTGACAACACACACACACACACACACACACACCGACAACACACACACACACACACCGACAACACACACACACACACACACACCGACAACACACACACACCGACAACACACACACACACACACTCGGACAACACACACACCGACAACACACACACACACAACACACACACACACACCGACAACACACACACACACACCGACAACACACACACACACACACTGACAACACACACACACACACACCGACAACACACACACACACACACCGACAACACACACACACACACCGACAACACACACTCACACCGACAACACAAACACACACACACACACACACACACACCGACAACACACACACACACACCGACAAATCACACACACACCGACAACACATAAACACACACACACCGACAACACACACACACACACACTGACAACACAGACACACACACACCGACAACACACACACACACACACACCGACAACACACACACACAAACCGACAACACACACACACACACCGACCACACACACACACACCGACAACACACACACACACACACACCGACAACACACACACACCGACAACACACACACACACACACCGACAACACACACACACACCGATAACACACACACACACACACCAACAACACACACACACACACACACCGACCATTCACACACACACACACCGACAACACACACACACACACACACACACCGACAACACACACACACACACACCGACAACACACACACACCGACAACACACACACACACACACACCGACAACACACACACACCGACAACACACACACACACACACCGACAACACACACACACACACACATCGACAACACACACACACACACACACACACACCGACAACACACACACACACACACACCGACAACACACACACACACACCGACAACACACACACACACACACACACACACACTGATAACACACACACACCGACAACACACACACACACACACACACACACACCGACAACACACACACACACCGACAACACACACACACACACCGACAACACACACACACACAACACACACACACACACCGACAACACACACACACACACACCGACAACACACACACACACACACCGACAACACACACACACACACACCGACAACACACACACACCGACAACACTGACACACAGACACCGACAACACACACACACACCGAAAACACACACACACACACACCGACAACACACACACACACACACACCGACAACACACACACACACACACACCGACAACACACACACACACACACACTGACAACACACACACACACACCGAAAACACACACACACACCGACAACACACACACACACACACACCGACAACACACACACACCGACAACACACACACACACACCGACAACACACACACACACCGACAACACACACACACACACACACCGACAACACACACACACACACACCGACAACACATAAACACACACACACCGACAACACACACACACACACTGACAACACACACACACACACACCGACAACACACACACACACACACACCGACAACACACACACACACCGACAACACACACACACACACCGACAACACACACACACACACACACACACCGACAACACACACACACACCGACAACACACACACACACTGACAACACACACACACACACCGACAACACACACACACACACACACCGACAACACACACACACACACCGACAACACACACACACACACACCGACAACACATAAACACACACACACACACACCGACAACACACACACACACACCGACAACACATAAACACACACACACACCGACAACACACACACACACACCGACAACACACACACACACACACCGACAACACATAAACACACACACACACACACCGACAACACACACACACACACCGACAACACACACACACACACCGACAACACACACACACACACCGACAACACACACACACACACACACACACCGACAACACACACACACACACACCGACAACACACACACACACACCGGCAACACACACAC
>NW_027675493.1:1002500-1007500 GCF_965601325.2 Salmo salar | reverse complement strand
ACACACACACACTCGGACAACACACACACCGACAACACACACACACACAACACACACACACACACCGACAACACACACACACACACCGACAACACACACACACACACACTGACAACACACACACACACACACCGACAACACACACACACACACACCGACAACACACACACACACACCGACAACACACACTCACACCGACAACACAAACACACACACACACACACACACACACCGACAACACACACACACACACCGACAAATCACACACACACCGACAACACATAAACACACACACACCGACAACACACACACACACACACTGACAACACAGACACACACACACCGACAACACACACACACACACACACCGACAACACACACACACAAACCGACAACACACACACACACACCGACCACACACACACACACCGACAACACACACACACACACACACCGACAACACACACACACACACCGACAACACACACACACACACACACACCGACAACACACACACACACCGATAACACACACACACACACACCAACAACACACACACACACACACACCGACCATTCACACACACACACACCGACAACACACACACACACACACACACACCGACAACACACACACACACACACCGACAACACACACACACCGACAACACACACACACACACACACCGACAACACACACACACCGACAACACACACACACACACCGACAACACACACACACACACACATCGACAACACACACACACACACACACACACACCGACAACACACACACACACACACACACCGACAACACACACACACACACCGACAACACACACACACACACACACACACACACTGATAACACACACACACCGACAACACACACACACACACACACACACACCGACAACACACACACACACCGACAACACACCCACACACACCGACAACACACACACACACAACACACACACACACACCGACAACACACACACACACACACCGACAACACACACACACACACCGAAAACACACACACACACACACCGACAACAAAAACACACACCGACAACAGACACACACACACACACCGACAACACACACACACACACACCGACAACACACACACACACACACCGACAACACACACACACCGACAACACTGACACACACACACCGACAACACACACACACACCGAAAACACACACACACACACACCGACAACACACACACACACACACACCGACAACACACACACACACACACACCGACAACACACACACACACACACACTGACAACACACACACACACACCGAAAACACACACACACACACACCGACAACACACACACACACACACACCGACAACACACACACACCGACAACACACACACACACACCGACAACACACACACACACCGACAACACACACACACACACACACCGACAACACACACACACACACACCGACAACACATAAACACACACACACCGACAACACACACACACACACTGACAACACACACACACACACACCGACAACACACACACACACACACACACACCGACAACACACACACACACCGACAACACACACACACACACCGACAACACACACACACACACCGACAACACACACACACACACACCGACAACACATAAACACACACACACACACACCGACAACACACACACACACACCGACAACACATAAACACACACACACACCGACAACACACACACACACACCGACAACACACACACACACACACCGACAACACATAAACACACACACACACACACCGACAACACACACACACACACCGACAACACACACACACACACCGACAACACACACACACACACCGACAACACACACACACACACACACACACCGACAACACACACACACACACACCGACAACACACACACACACACCGGCAACACACACACACACACCGACAACACACACACACACACACCGACAACACACACACACACACACACACACACACACACACACACCGACAACACACACACACACACACACCGACAACACACACACACACAAACAACACACACACACACAACACACACACACACACACCGACAACACACACACACACACCGACAACACACACACACACACACACCGACAACACACACACACACACACCGACAACACACACACACACACCGACAACACACACACACACACACCGACAACACACACACACACAACACACACACACCGACAACACACACACACACACACACCGACAACACACACACACACACACACACACACACACACACACACACACACACACACACACACCGACAACACACACACACACACACATCGACAACACACACACACACAAACACCAGCAACACACACACACACACTGAAAACACACACACACACACACCCACAACACACACACACCGACAACACACACACACACACACACCGACAACACACACACACACACACCGACAACACACACACACACACACACTGACAACACACACACACACACACCGACAACACACACACACACACACCGACAACACACACACACACACACACACACACACACACCGACAACACACACACACACACACACCGACAACACACACACACCGACAACACACACACACACACACACACTCAGACAACACACACACCGACAACACACACACACACAACACACACACACACCGACAACACACACACACACACACACCGACAACACACACACACTCACACCGACAACACACACACACACACCGACAACACACACACACCGACAACACACACACACACACACCGACAACACACACACACCGACAACACACACACACACACACACACCGACAACACACACACACACACACACACACCGACAACACACACACACACACACACACCGACAACACACACACACACACACACACCGACAACACACACACACACACACCGATAACACACACACACCGACAACACACACACACACACACACGCACACCGACAACACACACACACACCGACAACACACACACACACACCGACAACACACACACAAACACAGACAACACACACACACACCGACAACACACACACACACACACCGACAACACACACACACACCGACAACACATAAACACACACACACCGACAACACACACACACACACACCGACAACACACACACACACACCGACAACACACACACACACACCGACCACACACACACACACCGACAACACACACACACACACACTCCGACAACACAAACACACACACACACACACCGACAACACACACACACACACACCGACAACACACACACCGACAACACACACACACACACACCGACAACACACACACACACACACAACGACAACACACACACACACCACACACACACACACACACACACACACACACACACTGACAACACACACACACACCGACAACACACACACATACACACCGACAACACACACACACACCGACAACACACACACACACCGACAACACACACACACACACACACACACACACACACCGACAACACACACACACACCGACAACACACACACACACCGACAACACACACACACACACCGACAACACACACACACACCGACAACACACACACACACACACCGACAACACACACACACACACCGACAACACACACACACACACACCGACAACACACACACACACACACACCGACAACACACACACACCGACAACACACACACACACACACACACTCAGACAACACACACACCGACAACACACACACACACAACACACACACACACCGACAACACACACACACACACACACCGACAACACACACACACACCGACAACACACACACACACACCGACAACACACACACACCGACAACACACACACACACACACCGACAACACACACACACCGACAACACACACACACACACACACCGACAACACACACACACACACACACACACCGACAACACACACACACACACACACACCGACAACACACACACACACACACACACCGACAACACACACACACACACACCGATAACACACACACACCGACAACACACACACACACACACACGCACACCGACAACACACACACACACCGACAACACACACACACACACCGACAACACACACACACACACCGACAACACACACACAAACACAGACAACACACACACACACCGACAACACACACACACACACACCGACAACACACACACACACCGACAACACATAAACACACACACACCGACAACACACACACACACACACCGACAACACACACACACACACCGACAACACACACACACACACCGACCACACACACACACACCGACAACACACACACACACAGCGACAACACAAACACACACACACACACACCGACAACACACACACACACACACCGACAACACACACACCGACAACACACACACACACACACCGACAACACACACACACACACACAACGACAACACACACACACACACACACACACACACACACACACACACACACACACACACTGACAACACACACACACACCGACAACACACACACATACACACCGACAACACACACACACACCGACAACACACACACACACCGACAACACACACACACACACACACACACACACACACCGACAACACACACACACACCGACAACACACACACACACCGACAACACACACACACACACCGACAACACACACACACACCGACAACACACACACACACACACCGACAACACACACACACACACCGACAACACACACACACACACACCGACAACACATAAACACACACACACCGACAACACACACACACACACACACACTGACAACACACACACACACACCAACAACACACACACACACACTGACAACACACACACACACACACCGACAACACACACACACACACACACACAC
>NW_027675493.1:985000-995000 GCF_965601325.2 Salmo salar | reverse complement strand
CACACACACACCGACAACACACACACACCGACAACACACACACACACACACACCGACAACACATAAACACACACACACCGACAACACACACACACACACTGACAACACACACACACACACACCGACAACACACACACACACACACACCGACAACACACACACACACACACTGACAACACACACACACACACCGACAACACACACACACACAAATACACACCGACAACACACACACACACCGACAACACACACACACACACACACACACACACACACACACACACACCGACAACACACACACACACACACACACCGACAACACACACACACACCGATAACACACACACACACACACCAACAACACACACACACACACACACCGACCATTCACACACACACACACCGACAACACACACACACACACACACACACCCGACAACACACACACACACACACCGACAACACACACACACCGACAACACACACACACACACACACCGACAACACACACACACCGACAACACACACACACACACACCGACAACACACACACACACACACATCGACAACACACACACACACACACACACACACCGACAACACACACACACACACACCGACAACACACACACACACACCGACAACACACACACACACACCGAAAACACACACACACACACACCGACAACAAACACACACACACCGACAACAGACACACACACACACACCGACAACACACACACACACACACACCGACAACACACACACACACACACCGACAACACACACACACCGACAACACTGACACACACACACCGACAACACACACACACACCGAAAACACACACACACACACACCGACAACACACACACACACACACACCGACAACACACACACACACACACACCGACAACACACACACACACACACACTGACAACACACACACACACACCGAAAACACACACACACACACACCGACAACACACACACACACACACACCGACAACACACACACACCGACAACACACACACACACACCGACAACACACACACACACCGACAACACACACACACACACACACCGACAACACACACACACACACACCGACAACACACACACACACACACCGACAACACACACACACCGACAACACACACACACACACACCGACAACACATAAACACACACACACCGACAACACACACACACACACTGACAACACACACACACACACACCGACAACACACACACACACACACACACACCGACAACACACACACACACCGACAACACACACACACACACCGACAACACACACACACACACACACCGACAACACACACACACACCGACAACAAACACACACACTGACAACACACACACACACACCGACAACACACACACACACACACACCGACAACACACACACACACACCGACAACACACACACACACACACCGACAACACATAAACACACACACACACACACCGACAACACACACACACACACCGACAACACATAAACACACACACACACCGACAACACACACACACACACCGACAACACACACACACACACACCGACAACACATAAACACACACACACACACACCGACAACACACACACACACACCGACAACACACACACACACACCGACAACACACACACACACACCGACAACACACACACACACAAACAACACACACACACACAACACACACACACACACACCGACAACACACACACACACACCGACAACACACACACACACACACACCGACAACACACACACACACACACCGACAACACACACACACACCGACAACACACACACACACACACCGACAACACACACACACACACAACACACACACACAGACAACACACACACACACACACACCGACAACACACACACACACACACACACACACACCGACAACACACACACACACACACATCGACAACACACACACACACAAACACCAGCAACACACACACACACACTGAAAACACACACACACACACACCCACAACACACACACACCGACAACACACACACACACACACCGACAACACACACACACACACACCGACAACACACACACACACACACACTGACAACACACACACACACACACCGACAACACACACACACACACACCGACAACACACACACACACACACACACACACACACACCGACAACACACACACACACACACACCGACAACACACACACACCGACAACACACACACACACACACACACTCAGACAACACACACACCGACAACACACACACACACAACACACACACCGACAACACACACACACACACACACCGACAACACACACACACACACACCGACAACACACACACACACACCGACAACACACACACACCGACAACACACACACACACACACCGACAACACACACACACCGACAACACACACACACACACACACCGACAACACACACACACACACACACACACCGACAACACACACACACACACACCGACAACACACACACACACACACCGACAACACACACACACACACACCGATAACACACACACACCGACAACACACACACACACACACACACACACCGACAACACACACACACACCGACAACACACACACACACACCGACAACACACACACACACACCGACAACACACACACAAACACAGACAACACACACACACACCGACAACACACACACACACACACCGACAACACACACACACACCGACAACACACACACACACACACAACGACAACACACACACACACACACACACACACACACACACACACACACACACACACTGACAACACACACACACACCGACAACACACACACATACACACCGACAACACACACACACACCGACAACACACACACACACCGACAACACACACACACACACACACACACACACACACCGACAACACACACACACACCGACAACACACACACACACCGACAACACACACACACACACCGACAACACACACACACACACACCGACAACACACACACACACACCGACAACACACACACACACACACCGACAACACATAAACACACACACACCGACAACACACACACACACACACACACCGACAACACACACACACACACCGACAACACACACACACACACACACTGACAACACACACACACACACACACACACCGACAACACACACACACACACACCGACAACACACACACACACACACACACCGACAACACACACACACACACACACCGACAACACACACACACTGACAACACACACACACACACACACTCGGACAACACACACACCGACAACACACACACACACAACACACACACACACACCGACAACACACACACACACACCGACAACACACACACACACACACTGACAACACACACACACACACACCGACAACACACACACACACACACCGACAACACACACACACACACCGACAACACACACACACAACGACAACACAAACACACACACACACACACACACACACCGACAACACACACACACACACCGACAACACACACACACACACCGACAACACATAAACACACACACACCGACAACACACACACACACACCGACAACACACACACACACACACACCGACAACACACACACACACACACCGACAACACACACACACACCGACAACACACACACACACACACCGACAACACACACACACACACAACACACACACACAGACAACACACACACACACACACACCGACAACACACACACACACACACACACACACACCGACAACACACACACACACACACATCGACAACACACACACACACAAACACCAGCAACACACACACACACACTGAAAACACACACACACACACACCCACAACACACACACACCGACAACACACACACACACACACCGACAACACACACACACACACACCGACAACACACACACACACACACACTGACAACACACACACACACACACCGACAACACACACACACACACACCGACAACACACACACACACACACACACACACACACCGACAACACACACACACACACACACCGACAACACACACACACCGACAACACACACACACACACACACACTCAGACAACACACACACCGACAACACACACACACACAACACACACACCGACAACACACACACACACACACACCGACAACACACACACACACACACCGACAACACACACACACACACCGACAACACACACACACCGACAACACACACACACACACACCGACAACACACACACACCGACAACACACACACACACACACACCGACAACACACACACACACACACACACACCGACAACACACACACACACACACCGACAACACACACACACACACACCGACAACACACACACACACACACCGATAACACACACACACCGACAACACACACACACACACACACACACACCGACAACACACACACACACCGACAACACACACACACACACCGACAACACACACACACACACCGACAACACACACACAAACACAGACAACACACACACACACCGACAACACACACACACACACACCGACAACACACACACACACCGACAACACACACA
Source organism: Salmo salar (assembly GCF_965601325.2). NCBI lineage: Eukaryota > Metazoa > Chordata > Actinopteri > Salmoniformes > Salmonidae > Salmo > Salmo salar. The sequence goes on along the minus strand of NW_027675493.1, from coordinate 990,351 downwards.
CACACACACAACGACAACACACACACACACACACACACACACACACACACACACACACACACACACTGACAACACACACACACACCGACAACACACACACATACACACCGACAACACACACACACACCGACAACACACACACACACCGACAACACACACACACACACACACACACACACACACCGACAACACACACACACACCGACAACACACACACACACCGACAACACACACACACACACCGACAACACACACACACACACACCGACAACACACACACACACACCGACAACACACACACACACACACCGACAACACATAAACACACACACACCGACAACACACACACACACACACACACCGACAACACACACACACACACCGACAACACACACACACACACACACTGACAACACACACACACACACACACACACCGACAACACACACACACACACACCGACAACACACACACACACACACACACCGACAACACACACACACACACACACCGACAACACACACACACTGACAACACACACACACACACACACTCGGACAACACACACACCGACAACACACACACACACAACACACACACACACACCGACAACACACACACACACACCGACAACACACACACACACACACTGACAACACACACACACACACACCGACAACACACACACACACACACCGACAACACACACACACACACCGACAACACACACACACAACGACAACACAAACACACACACACACACACACACACACCGACAACACACACACACACACCGACAACACACACACACACACCGACAACACATAAACACACACACACCGACAACACACACACACACACACTGACAACACAGACACACACACACCAACAACACACACACACACACACACCGACAACACACACACACAAACCGACAACACACACACACACACCGACCACACACACACACACCGACAACACACACACACACACACCGACAACACACACACACACACCGACAACACACACACACACACACACACACCGACAACACACACACACACCGATAACACACACACACACACACCAACAACACACACACACACACCGACCATTCACACACACACACACCGACAACACACACACACACACACACACACCGACAACACACACACACACACACCGACAACACACACACACCGACAACACACACACACACACACACCGACAACACACACACACCGACAACACACACACACACACACCGACAACACACACACACACACACACACACACACCGACAACACACACACACACACACACACACACACCGACAACACACACACACACACACACACCGACAACACACACACACACACCGACAACACACACACACACACACACACACACACACTGATAACACACACACACCGACAACACACACAAACACACACAAACACACCGACAACACACACACACACCGACAACACACACACACACCGACAACACACACACACACAACACACACACACACACACCGACAACACACACACACACACACCGACAACACACACACACACACCGAAAACACACACACACACACACCGACAACAAACACACACACACCGACAACAGACACACACACACACACCGACAACACACACACACACACACCGACAACACACACACACACACACCGACAACACACACACACCGACAACACTGACACACACACACCGACAACACACACACACACCGAAAACACACACACACACACACACCGACAACACACACACACACACACACCGACAACACACACACACACACACACCGACAACACACACACACACACACACTGACAACACACACACACACACCGAAAACACACACACACACACACCGACAACACACACACACACACACACCGACAACACACACACACCGACAACACACACACACACACCGACAACACACACACACACCGACAACACACACACACACACACACCGACAACACACACACACACACACCGACAACACATAAACACACACACACCGACAACACACACACACACACTGACAACACACACACACACACACCGACAACACACACACACACACACACCGACAACACACACACACACACACATCGACAACACACACACACACAAACACCAGCAACACACACACACACACCGAAAACACACACACACACACACCCACAACACACACACACCGACAACACACACACACACACACCGACAACACACACACACACACACCGACAACACACACACACACACACACTGACAACACACACACACACCGACAACACACACACACCGACAACACACACACACACACACACACACACACACCGACAACACACACACACACACACACCGACAACACACACACACCGACAACACACACACACACACACACACTCAGACAACACACACACCGACAACACACACACACACAACACACACACACACCGACAACACACACACACACACACACCGACAACACACACACACACACACTGACAACACACACACACACACCGACAACACACACACACACAAATACACACCGACAACACACACACACACCGACAACACACACACACACACACACACACACACACACACACACACACCGACAACACACACACACACACACACACCGACAACACACACACACACCGATAACACACACACACACACACCAACAACACACACACACACACACACCGACCATTCACACACACACACCGACAACACACACACACACACACACACACCGACAACACACACACACACACACCGACAACACACACACACCGACAACACACACACACACACACACCGACAACACACACACACCGACAACACACACACACACACACCGACAACACACACACACACACACATCGACAACACACACACACACACACACACACACACACCGACAACACACACACACACACACACACCGACAACACACACACACACACCGACAACACACACACACACACCGAAAACACACACACACACACACCGACAACAAACACACACACACCGACAACAGACACACACACACACACCGACAACACACACACACACACACACCGACAACACACACACACACACACCGACAACACACACACACCGACAACACTGACACACACACACCGACAACACACACACACACCGAAAACACACACACACACACACCGACAACACACACACACACACACACCGACAACACACACACACACACACACCGACAACACACACACACACACACACTGACAACACACACACACACACCGAAAACACACACACACACACACCGACAACACACACACACACACACACCGACAACACACACACACCGACAACACACACACACACACCGACAACACACACACACACCGACAACACACACACACACACACACCGACAACACACACACACACACACCGACAACACACACACACACACCGACAACACACACACACCGACAACACACACACACACACACCGACAACACATAAACACACACACACCGACAACACACACACACACACTGACAACACACACACACACACACCGACAACACACACACACACACACACACCGACAACACACACACACACACACTGACAACACACACACACACACCGACAACACACACACACACAAATACACACCGACAACACACACACACACCGACAACACACACACACACACACACACACACACACACACACACACACCGACAACACACACACACACACACACACCGACAACACACACACACACCGATAACACACACACACACACACCAACAACACACACACACACACACACCGACCATTCACACACACACACACCGACAACACACACACACACACACACACACCGACAACACACACACACACACACCGACAACACACACACACCGACAACACACACACACACACACACCGACAACACACACACACCGACAACACACACACACACCGACAACACACACACACACACACATCGACAACACACACACACACACACACACACACCGACAACACACACACACACACACACACCGACAACACACACACACACACCGACAACACACACACACACACCGAAAACACACACACACACACACCGACAACAAACACACACACACCGACAACAGACACACACACACACACCGACAACACACACACACACACACACCGACAACACACACACACACACACCGACAACACACACACACCGACAACACTGACACACACACACCGACAACACACACACACACCGAAAACACACACACACACACACCGACAACACACACACACACACACACCGACAACACACACACACACACACACCGACAACACACACACACACACACACTGACAACACACACACACACACCGAAAACACACACACACACACACCGACAACACACACACACACACACACCGACAACACACACACACCGACAACACACACACACACACCGACAACACACACACACACCGACAACACACACACACACACACACCGACAACACACACACACACACACCGACAACACACACACACACACACCGACAACACACACACACCGACAACACACACACACACACACCGACAACACATAAACACACACACACCGACAACACACACACACACACTGACAACACACACACACACACACCGACAACACACACACACACACACACACACCGACAACACACACACACACCGACAACACACACACACACACCGACAACACACACACACACACACACACACCGACAACACACACACACACCGACAACAAACACACACACTGACAACACACACACACACACCGACAACACACACACACACACACACCGACAACACACACACACACACCGACAACACACACACACACACACCGACAACACATAAACACACACACACACACACCGACAACACACACACACACACCGACAACACATAAACACACACACACACCGACAACACACACACACACACCGACAACACACACACACACACACCGACAACACATAAACACACACACACACACACCGACAACACACACACACACACCGACAACACACACACACACACCGACAACACACACACACACACCGACAACACACACACACACAAACAACACACACACACACAACACACACACACACACACCGACAACACACACACACACACCGACAACACACACACACACACACACCGACAACACACACACACACACACACCGACAACACACACACACACACACACTGACAACACACACACACACA